>NW_010398084.1:9023-14222 GCF_000710305.1 Buceros rhinoceros silvestris | reverse complement strand
CTTTCCCAAGCATTGCATTGCACTGACCTTGGGGACTCTCTGGCAGCTGATCCCCAAACCGTAAACCGAAGTGCTGTTGCCAAAAAATCTGTAATGTGCAGTAACCTACACTAGGTGTTTACTGAATAATTCAGAAAATTTCCAGGTTGCTGGATTTTTTAAAAGAAATTAAAAGCCTTGCTTTATTTATAGAACTGAAACCAGTGTATGTGAGTAAAATTTTCAGAAAGGCTGGAAGAACCCCAGATGCCAGCAATGTCAATTTTCTTACCTGCATAGACAAGGCGTGTGAAGTCCAAGGATTTTACATGTTAAATGAACAGATCATTTTGCCTTTACGAGTGTATTTTAGGATTTCATTGGACATTCCTTTGTCTGGAATTGCTGCCATGCCATCAGGAATGTTCCTCATTCTTTTCCCAGGTCACTTGCACTGTGGAGACCAGAGACAAGATCCACACAGCCCAACTGAGGAACGCACTCCTGGAACGCTACCCTACAGCCACCTGGATGGAGCGGTGAGGGGTACAGCACAAGGGAAAGGGCTGAGGTCCTCCAACAAATAATTTACAAAGCCCTAATCTTGAGACATTCAGAACAAATATTATCTTTCAAGGCTGAACAGTTAGCAAATAGTTTCAGGACGTTTGTTTCCTGCGCAAAATGTAGTGAATATCCTTGGGAATTAAACTCAAAACTTTATCTTAGCTAAGGGAAACCTCTAGACTCTGCTAGTGTTGGAATTTGGTAACTCACTATCAGCTAGATACCTGGATTTTGTCTAGTGTGTAGGATCCAGTGGTGTTCAATAAACAGGGAGAAGGTGTTTTTCTTTACATCCGAATATAGACTTCTCAAAGGTCTTTTGGTTTTGATGCCACTAGTTAAAGTAACGCAGCTCCTTCTGCTGGACTTCGCCATGCTGCTAGTCATTTTCCATTTCCAAGCTGAAAGTTCTCCCTTTGCTGAATCTGCTTCAGGAGATATATACATGTGCGTGGGTTTGAACACACTTTCGTTCTGATCTTTGCTATCATGTGAGGAAAAATTATAATAAAATATATTTATAATAAAATGCAATTTAAACAAAACAAACAAACAAAAACAACCTTGAAAGATATAAGCCAATACTGTATTCTTTTTTTTTTCCCCCAAGGGAAAATTATCCTATTTATAAAGTTCCAAAAGGTGTTGCAGCAATTAAAAATACTCATTCTGGTTGTAATTAGACCTCATATGCAGAGCACAAATGTAATTCTTCCCTCTGATTTTGCAGACTCAGTATAAGAAGTAGGATGTAGAACAGCTTGTATTTCTTTATATAAAGGGGTCTCTCCACCCATGTGAATTTTGTAATTGGCGTTCCACTGATCATCTTAGTCTGCCTAAACCAGACTCTATCCATCTCACCTGACAGATTAAGTTCACTGTTAAGAGTGAAATATATTTAAAGACTGCATATTAATAGCCAAAGGCAGTGCTGGGAAAAGAGGAAGCCTAAGACTCAGGCGCATGGCTAATGCAATTAACAAAGAACACATTGACCTAAATACCATTTTCATCACTACAGGCAGAGACCAGCTAATAAGGTAACAGGGTGGGATGGTGAGAAATGTAAGAGAAATTCAAGCCCATTTCTGAGTGTGCATACAACGGTTGCCTTTCCACTGGGGCAAAACTCAATTTAAGGCCAGTTGCAATAGAGCAAATATATACCATTTCACATAGTTAAATTTAATCAGGATTGACCCACATTTTGGGTGTAGGTGTTTTAATGAGAGGTCTTAATCCCGCCTCTAGTATATCAAGTTTATAATTAAGTATATAAAATGAACATGATGTATTTAGCCATGCCCCTAGCAAAGCCCACTTGAAAATCCAGCTAAGTCAGAGTGAGCATCTCTGTGGGCTGCGTGGATAAATCACTCCAGTTCCCACGCACAGAGCTGGGTGAACTGTTGCAAGATATTCATGAAAACAAACTTTTACTGGAGGTTTTTGGGGAGAGAGATGCTGCAAACCCATAGTGATGCTCTTTTGTTGTCATATTATGATTTATAATTTGAGCTTCCATCTTTAGTCCTCCTCTTCTGTTAGGAATGGACTTGCTAGTACATTTCATTTCCTGGTTCTGCAGAGGGAAATTTTTGTCTCTGAAGTACAACCAAGAAGTGACGTGTGGAAAAGGAGATGCCCTGGAGCAGGCAGAAGCTTTCTCTGCCCTCTCTTACCTGTAGTCCATCTGTAGGTTAGGAAGGGCATCACCCAGAGAGTTAGAGCAACCTAAACAGAGGGTCCCTGTGGACTAAAAAGAATGAACTTCATATCCAACCTTACGCAGATCTCGTCTGTATTGTACATACTCCTTAAGGATATCCAGCTATGTCTATAACTTAACTCGCGCCTGTAAGATGGAACAAAGAGGGCACTGTTCTGGCTGTCTCTGCAGTATTTTTTCTGTGAAATAGTCTGTTCATTTCTTCTTATTGCGGTTTGTGAAGAAGCAGCAGCAGAGAAGAGACTCTTACAAATGGTGGACAAACATTAGAAGTTTACTGATTTGATCTATTCTTGGAAAGATTCTGTTGGTTTGTACAGGGAACTAAAAATTATTGATGCCCAAATGATTAGGTTCCTTCCCTTCTTGACATCCAGAGCAATGGCTATAGGGCTTGGTCTCCAGAACATGTTCTGTAGATCCCAGCCTTTCAGACAAAACTCATTTCTTCATGGCCAGAAGAGTTTAAGAAATACATGCAGAAATATGTGATGACAGACTTCATATGGCATATGTGCTACTTGCACTGAAACAAGCAATAAACCACGTCATCAAAGAGAAGATTTGGGGCTGTAAAACCACTACAAGTAAGGGTCTAATCATCCTCTCACGTCTTTTGGAAAAACTCTCAGGCAACTTTGAGGACGTCTCAGGTATATATGTGAGAAGAAAATGGGACTTTATAACCAATATTCTCAGTAGTGGCCAACAGCTTCTGCTGTCTGGGTCTGTGATTTATTGTCCTGTATTATCCTGGACTTTATTTTTTTAGAAACTCAGAGCATTAACAACTTCTTTACTAATTAGTGCAAACTGCATTTAGTGAGTGAGTCTTCATGCAACTAGGGCAAGAGAAGTAGCAGGTAGAGCAACCAAAAATCAGTGCACTCAAAATCACTGTATGAAGATGTGTTTTGGGGGAAAAAGAGGAAAAAAGAATAAAAAAGGGAGAGTGAGGTCTAGAAGTTACTTAAAATGTCAAGCATCATGTATGCAGTTTGGTCTGAAGTTTATTGTATTAAGTATAAAAATAAACTGTAAATCACTCTTCAGTGGTAAACACTTCACATGTGAATAGGATACCAGGGTTGATTTCCATTCTATATTGCTTTTATTAAATACTTTCAAGGAGAAGAACAAAAATTGAACTTAAACGTTTAAGTATGCAACTGGAAAGAGTAATTAAGTATCTGTGCTGCTAACACTTTTGCATTATGAAGTATAATAGGACTACGGCATTTCAAATGATCTTGATCTCAAAGGTCTAATAACATATTTTTAAATGTTTCATTTAAAGAAGAACTTTTATAGAGAATGTTCTTATGTACCTTGGAAAAAAAAAACTTTAATAATTTATACAAAAATTTCACAAATTGCTAAATCCACAAAATGTAAATCTAAGCATTGTATTTATTTGAAAAATAATTAAAATTATGCTATGCCTCCTCAGCAATGAAAGATTCGTCATTCTCTCATATAGTACTGACAGCTGCCTTCCATTAAAAATTCAGAGTTCCTTTTTTTTTTTTCTCCTTTCTCTGTCATTGACATCAACATAAATCCGTGTCTTTCATGCACGGGCAGCTCTGGGCTGCCGAGGAGGTGAGCACAGCTGGGCAGGGCTGTCGTTGTTGCCCTGTGGAGCGGGATGGGAGACTGCCAGTCTGCTCAGCATTCTGGCTGGGTAAACATCTCTTCTTACTGGCTTGGAAAGAGATTCTGTGTCACATACTGCGCCAAGTGCAAATGCTGCCTTGCTTGTACCTGGCTGTGTTCCTGGGCAATGCTTGGAGTCCGGGTGCAGAGGTATCCTGGGCTGGGCTTGTGTGGGTGAACAAAGTCCGTGATGCCTGGTGATGGATCTCAGGGATAATCACAAATATCATGAACTTTGGTAAACTAGTCCTTCGATTTCAGGGTGCAGCAGACCACCTGCTAAAATGCTTGGTTTTGTCTTGAGTGGAAGAGGATGCTTTGGCACAGGTAATTCTGCCAGAGCTAAGCTACTTAGCTTTGCAGCAGTCCTATGACTACAAGGTTTGTCAGGGACATGGCACAATTTATTCCAAGGACTGATGCAAACATGGCATATAATTGAAACAAAATCTCTTTCCTCATCGATTCCTTAATATCTTCAGCCAGGGCCTGTTAGCTCTGGATTAACTTCTAAAGCTCTGCAGGTATATGTTTACATAGCATCCGGAAAAGTTCATCTCCCCACGCAGGTGGCATGTCCTCACAAGTAGCACCTTGCCGTCTACCCTGCTACTTTTGGAAGATTTAGAAATGTGTGTTCCTCCTTCCCATTGCAAAATTCAGTAGGTACATTTGACGTGCTATATCAAACTTTTGCTAGATCCAGACCTAGGCATGTGGTTCAGTGATCAGAAAAGGAAACTGCAAGACTCAGGGGTTGGGCTATAATTCCTGCCAGCCATTTATTTGACGGCCTTGATTTTCCTGTCACCTCCTTTTCTGTTTGTTTAACTGCAAGTAGTCTGCCATGTATAGCATATACAGCTATATATAGCTATATATAGCATATTGAAGTTTGCAGTTTCTGTTACGAACCTTTGCTTTCATGCGCTCCCGTCTTTTTGCTGTGTCTCAGTGGAGGGGAAATCCTACTGAATGCCATCCCCTCCTAAGTTGATGATTTCTCATTGTTTAAAAGAACTTTATTTATTTGTTTTAAATAAAGCTGATGCAAAAATTGGTGGCTGTGATTGGAAAACATTCTAATAAAAGAAGAATGTTAAGTAATTCAATATTGAACAAACATAACAACAAGGTCCCTAAAGCTGTTTCAGACTTTTTCTCTGAAGAAGGAAAAGCTGAGCAAGTCCTTAGGGGGCAGAGCCAGATCAAACACACTTGAGTGTGCCCCTTAGTGGAAAAGCTGTGTTGGTGAGGCGGTTCAG
>NW_010398084.1:0-8857 GCF_000710305.1 Buceros rhinoceros silvestris | reverse complement strand
TCCGGCCAACTCTGTACTTTTTAATCTTTCATGCTTCTGAAATTTGTGGAAAAGGGTGGTATGTGCAAACCTTTTTTTTTTTCTTTTGATAAAACGTCTAGAGTGTCTTTAGGATAAAATTATAACTTGTGTGGTTTCTGAACTTACTTATTGGTATCCTTTTCTATTTCCACAAGGGCAAGTAACAGGTTTTGCTTTGAAAGACCAGTCTTGAAGAATGATGATAAATGATAGAATGGTATTTGTACTTCTCTTTCCTCCTCTTCCCAACCATGCACATTCTGTAGTTATGCTTGGAGTCACTGGGGCCTTGTAAGGTCTAGTAGAGCACACAGATAGCACCATATTACTGCCTCTCCTCTGAAAAGCAACAGTAAAGGAAATGTTGAGGGGTGTTTTATTTCTTTTGAGTCCAACAAACCATGAAAATTTTTTGAGCTGTATTGGTGATTTACCATCTTATTTAGTGGTGTTCGTTAATAGTAAAAGAGTTCTAAAAGTTCTGTTTTGTTTTCCTCTTCATGGGAAGTAATATTTTGAAACTTCTTTTTTTTTTTTACAGCAGAGTACTAACATTTGCAAGTGTTTTGGAAAGCCTGGCAGGTTGAGTGTTTATGTGGGAGATGGTTTGATACTCAGCCTAGCCTTTGAGCTGGTGTAGGAACGTAAGGCTATGCTTCTGTTGCTTTCCTCTTTTGTTGTGGAAAGATTTTGATTGCAGTGGAAAGAATTGCTCTATGTGATTAAGAGTAATCCTCTATTGTCACTATTAGGATAGCTTGGAGACATGCTCATGCCTGGTGTAAAAAGTGCTTTTTCTGAAGATTCTGTTACTAGCCATGAATGTGTGTCTTTTTATGGGCTTATTGAGTTGCTGACCCAGATTCATGCTTCTGCAGGCTTTTTTTAACTAATAATTTTGTGAAGTATTATGGTATGTTTACGTTGCTGCAATGTTTGGGACAATATAAACAAGTATTCAGAAAGTATCTCAGTATTATTTTAAATCTTGTCATTCTGTGGGTTTCTTTCTTTTCCTCAAGGCTATTTTACATTAAAAGCTAGTCAGCATTACTCATCTCACGCTTCTCAGATTTTGAATTGGGGATTTCATGGGCTTCAAAAACATTAGAAAACCAACACCTTTGCTGCTTACAGCTCTGGGGCAGAGGCCAAGAGTAAATACTTTTTTTTCAAACGAGGAAAAAAACTGAACTGCCAAGCAAGGATAGGGAAAAGAAAATGCTTGAAGGTAGACAAATACAATGTAGTTTCATTTCTAAAATTTTAAGAAGCAATACCCAAAAACCTCCAAGCAGAAAAGATGTGTCAAGCTAAAAAAAACCCTACCCAAACCAGCAATCCAAACAAAAACCCCCAGAGAAGCTTAAAAAACATATGATGCCAGTGCCTGGCTAAAACATGTTCCAACTTGGAAATGTTTTTAACTAAGGCAGTTACGAATGATTGGATTTTTTTTTTTCTTTTATAGCTTCCTTGGGCTGCACTGAGGAAGCTTTTATCTACGATTGCCTCTCTGAAAGTAAGCCCTTCTGAGTCAAGTCTAACAGCAACTGGTTAACTTCTCAGAGCTGTGGTTTATAGCCATTACAGAACCCTTATGGAAGGGCTGTGAAAACTGTGACAGTGAGCAAGTCTTTAATCAGCCTTGGCATTATTGTTACACCTTTTCCTCTGTACAGGAACACTATCGTGAAAACGTTGAACTGAAGACATTGCTTGTATGCCTTCACATACCTGAGTTAATGCTCATTAAGAATTCAGTTAGAATTTGTCTTGAAAAAGAGTTACATATACAAAGTATTACACCCATAGATGTTTTACTGCCATGAAGATTTTTTTTCTTGGTAGAGAAAAGTCACATCAACACCTTGCTCTGTTAGAAATACTAGACTTCTGTGGGGCTTAAGTCTGGAAAACACACTGCCAGCTGATTCAAGTGTGAATACTGGTACTGGTGTAAAGCGTAAAGACAATGCCTATATATTTTGTATAGACATTTATTTCCAGGATGAATTAAAACAAACTTTTTTACTTTTTAATAATATCTTTATTCCAAGATCACAGACTAAGAGAAAAGGTTACTTCTCTACAAATGATATTAGTTTGCCATTTAAAAAAATCCAAAACAAATCACCATTTCAAACTCTTCATTTCTTCATGCTTTTAGTACCCACTGAAAAGTAAAAACTTTAGGTACCTGTGCTTGAATAAACTTCTCCATCAGAAATGTTAGTCTGTAGGTACTGCACAAGGCCTATGTTTGGTACTCCCCTGTGGAGCTCTTGTTAGAGGAAGAACAACCTTTTCTTGTTCGTTTTGCCAGCACAGTAGCACTACAGGTGGCATGATAAAACTTCTCCCCACACCATAGTTAATAATTTAAATAGTTAATTACTTCTAAAAGTGCTAAAACAAGACTGGCTAAATTCTTGTTCAAATATTCAAAAGTAAAAGACTATGATAACAGGTTCACTATGCTTACAGGAAGTAGTCTGAGGGGTGCTTAAGATGGTCTCTCAACCATAGATTTCAGGACATCAGCATCTGGGAAACAGCGGTGTATGTTTATTCACTACATCCAGTTTCATTAACAAATAAAAAACTTTCAGCTAGTTTTGCATGCTAATTATTTTTTTCTTTGTTCCTGGATAATAAATTACTTTTTGAAAAAGCTGCCTTCAAAACTACAGGATTACTACTTTATGCTATACTAACTAAAAGACTAAAATCTTCATTCAAAATATGAAGTCATGCTGCAAGAAATTTAAGGCACATGGATTAAACCAAGTAAAACTGCTTTATGTATTCAAGTTCGTCACTTCAAACTGAACTGAGTCTTGGTCTTTTTAATGTGCCTGCAGCAATACCATGGTCTGTCCTTTGTGGAAGAAAGTACACAAAACAAAGTCCAGGCTCTAGAAAAACAACAGAAGCCAGTAAAAATGTCCTGTAGAAAAAATATCAGTAAACTTAAATCCTATCACAAAACAGGTGCAAGTTGCATTGTGGCTGTAAATAATTACTCCTGTTGTAGAAGAAAATTCCTCCGCAGGAAAAGGTAATTTATCAACCGTGCTACCAGCTGTCAGTGGTGATTCAATGATGAGTATATAGTCTATATGAAAAACTGCAGAGGAGCAACTTTTGACTCCCTACATAATGAATGAGATTAAACTTTGTCAGTGCCAAGACTGGAAGGCCGAATTTCTACTGAACTATTCACAGGGTCCTGTGAATTATAATTGTCTTGTTTAGTAAGAGGAAAGTTATTTGGGCAGAAGGGCACTGTATCATGTAGAAGGAATGTAATTTAGCTAATGACAGCACCTAGGCATGTAAGTGAGGATATTTTCTGAAAGATGAGGATGAAGAATATGAGAAGTGACTTCTTTCACTGTTTTCTAGTAGTGCTTCTTGACTGAAGGTTTGTAAGACACCAGAAGACCAAAGGAAGCATATCCAAATAGAAGTGTCTGAATGAACCATTGAAACTGAATTGCCGGGTCAGTGATTCCTTTCGATCTGTAACATTAAGAAAAGCATTAAAAGTGTCAAAAAAACCCCTTATGGTTTTGCAGACTATACTATGATACTTATAAATTAGAGGTTAGATATCTCTACTCATCCTTGCTACATCAGGCATGATCAGAACATTTGAACTTAGCATCATTAATTTCAGCCTACTGAGATTTATTTCACGTACTAACTAAATATACCTAATCTTGTGATTCATAGTGGATTTTAAGCTATCTACGAAACAAAGGTT
The DNA here is from genome assembly GCF_000710305.1 of Buceros rhinoceros silvestris. Classification (NCBI taxonomy): domain Eukaryota; kingdom Metazoa; phylum Chordata; class Aves; order Bucerotiformes; family Bucerotidae; genus Buceros; species Buceros rhinoceros. The sequence continues at coordinate 5,067 of NW_010398084.1, read as the reverse complement.
CTTTCAGAGACTCGTGCATACAATTTGCTCAATAATATAAAAATTGCAATCTCAGTCTATGCTATTTGAAATTACTTATCCTAGAAGTTTATGTACAAAGAACCAAGAAATTAGAGTAGCTTGAATCTAATCTTAATACACAAGTCTGTGTATAACTTCCTGTTGACTACAGACATTCAGGATAGACCGTATGCCAACAGGGCAAAGAGGTCTGACAACCACTGTGTGATGCAGGATGGTGAAGCAGATACCTGAATTTGTGGCTAGAAACATACAGGTCCAGGGCCCTGAAGATGATTTAGAAGATGATTTCTGAAGTAAAGACCTTCCTATGTCAGTTAGATGTAACTTAGCATATGTGAATTTTTCTTTGTATTACAGAAAATGTAACTTTTTCCTCCACTTTGTGGCTGTTGGGAAATACTACTGAATTTTTAGAGAAAAGAACAAGTTTAAACGTGATAGTAAAACAAATGGATTTCACATTTTCAGTAAACAATTATGTCAAGAATAACTGTGATCCAACTCATTAGTTTACAAGGGATTTCCCTCTACTGAACTTCACTAAAACAGTTCAGCCTCTACAAAATGATTGCTTAGAAAGTGTTGATTAACCCAACACTTCTTAATGTTCATTCTTAAACTGTCTTACCAGCTGTGAAAAATTTTTATAATTCCAGCTGCAGCATTTCTAAATGAGAGCAGAAACTGGAAAACTAGGGCTTAAGAAATTTACATGCTTCTATAAAGCAAGCTTATTTGAACAGACCATATGCAGAAACACAGGCCAACAGCCAGTGACAGTACTACTACTGATTAACAAATTTATATCTGTTTCCTCACCTGTTTTAACTCATACTTCTTTGTGATGTTTTTAAGTAGACATCACTTTTACATGAGTAAAAAGTATATAGTATTTGGTGCTTATATAAAGCACTTAACTGTTTAGTAAACTACAGAAATATGCCTGGAGAAATGACGACAGGCAAGCAATCTATGCTCTCCTTCTTATGGGATTTATCACTACTCTAAAACTTTATTACTTAACTTGATTACAATACACTCATTTGGTACATTCATTGGTAATCAAATTCGCTTGTACTTAATCACCTTAAGCTTATATTCCTATCTATCCACAGAATCAGACTTAAACTTTTAACTTTAAAGCTACATAATTTAAAATGGGAGCCTGGTAAAAAAAAAAAAATCCGTTACTAACTCCCATTCTGAAGACAGAAGATGTTCATCCATATTCTGTTATCTCAAAAGCCACCTTAAATAGCTTTCCATAGAACAAAATCCCTTTGTCTCCAAGAAGTGTTTCCTGAGGAGTCTGTGACAGACAGCTCTGAACTGAACTAAATGAAGGGGAAAACCACCGTTTTTACACTGGCAAACAGACTGACCACCCACTCTGTAGAGAATGGCAACCAATGACTGTGTTCTGAATTATCAGAAACAAAATTCAGATGAACAGAAAGATATTGTTTGGACAGCATACCTTTCCAAATAACTTCTTGTCCTAACATAAGTTTGCCTTACTTTTATAGTCTGATTAGTCAAAGCATTCTATCCCACAAACCTGCAGATACAAGTAGATCTTAAATAGTCCCAATTGTATGCTCACAATACAGATGCAATCATTTAAGCAGGCAATTGGCAGTCTCAAAATTCTGAGGAGGTAAGAGCTGATGAAATTAACACCTGAAATTATCAGACTATTTCTACACCATCTATTGTTCCCTCCACTTCCTAAAGCGCCATGTTACCCAGCGAACAAAGGTTTACCCAGAGCTCAAAGGCAGACAGACAAGCTCTGGCAAACCTTGCTGCTGCCAGTTCTGCAAGTTGCCACCCCTTGCTTTTGTCACCATCTACAACAGTTACATTTAGCAGAGTTTGCAGTAACCTTTTTGTGGAGAATAACGAACTATCACTGCAGCAAGCATTTTATCAGTATCCTCTGAACTCAAATTGCTGCTGAGAACCACCAAATCAGTCTGTAGCTTCTCACTTGAATCAGAAATGATTCAAGGAATCTGTGTTAGCGTGATGTGAGGTAACCAACTTACCGGCATAACTTAACGCCAATGAAAGCCTCTACTACATGAATCAACCAGGATACCCAGAACCTAATGGAAAGAAAATTTTATTTTCCTGAAAATTAGGGAGAAGGCTGTTCTATCCAAGATGCATTACGGAGAGAATATAAAAGTGACATCTCACTTTAACCTAGAAAATGAGGCACGTTTCTTATCTCAGGAAAAAAACCCACACGTAGTCTCAAAAGAAACTAAAGTCCACTAAGAAAGTTAGAAGAACTGTAACTCGTGCAATATTCCTCAACCTGCTCTTTCAAGTATCCGCTGCATTTTTCCAAAACTTTCAGCACTTAAATTAAGCCCAAAAGCCAAATGCTGACTGAAAGCAGTACAAGTTAATCTTAGTTAAGCGTGCAAAATCCATCCTTTTACTTACAGAAGTATTTTTAGTGGTCCTTAGTGCTACTCAAGTATTTACAGGTTTAGTTCTATAAAAACAACTGTGTGTACAGATTCAGAATATTAAATGTAACTTGATTAGTCAAGCTTGGTCTATAAATTCTCGTATTAAAGCTTTTTTTAAAAAAAAATGACACAGGATATTCAGTTAGGATCAATTCAATACCTTGCTAAAGAAAAAGATGCTCTGAGCAAAAGTGAAGGCTTATCTTCTATATGAGATAGGAAAACAAACAAAAAACTCTTGCAGTCTTCCTGTCTCTGCAGAAAGTCAGCAAATGAGAGATCTGGTTACACGGAAGTCTTCTACAGCTCTTTTGTTAACTAAAATAACAGAATCTAAGTTTTGTAACCCAGCAAAACTTAGCACTATGCAGTTTCTTCAGCAGGTTTCTCACATGCACAGGGTCAGGGTAACTGAGTAGCAGGGCAAAAAATGTACTTTAATTGAAGCTGGGAAAAAAAACCTTCTAAAGAGATAATCAAACTATCTGAGCTCGAGCTCAGATAAGAACCACTTTTAGGAGGTGTTACAAATATAAGTTTACATATGGATTAATAACTCCAATAGTAGTATCTTAATTTTTTTTTCCTTTCTCGCTGCAACAACGCAGATGCCAAATCCTAAGTCGAATTTTTAAACTTTCATACTGGTCCTAGCCTGTCTAGTCTTCTACATACTTATTACCCCATACCCTTAGCTGTAATGAGCTTGAAAGCAGAGCTCTTTAAATGTAATTAAGAAATGGGTTACAGTAAAGCTTGTTAATGCAGACTAAGCAGAAGAGTCAGAGATAGGCAACACAAGAGATGTAAAATAATTTTACAGTCAAATATAACTTACCCATAGCATACCCATTTGTGGTGGTTTTCCACTAAATAATTAAGGAAGGTACCAAATATTCCCAAATAACTATAAGGTATAGTTGAAGGCCAAAGTGTTACCCACTGGGAAAAAAAAAAAAAAAAAAAAAAAAAAGTTAGTTTATTTCGTACCAAATATTCCCAAATAACTATAAGGTATAGTTGAAGGCCAAAGTGTTATCAGCACCAAAAAAAAAAAAAAAAAAAAAAAGAGTTAGCTTACTTCAAGGCAGAATTACAATCAGTTTAAACTTCAGATTAGCCTTCTTTTTGCTCCCCCTGCACCCCATATCTGTTAAACATGTTTCATAGTATTTAAACTCTTTTATTCCATTAATCTTGTCTAAGACCCACGTTCTTCAACAAGACCACTAACCTTCTAAAGCACACTTACATAAGAAGATCCAAACCTATGAAATGACTTTTCCTTGACAGATGGAAAAAGTCATAAGTTTAAGGATGCTCTCTGTGTACCAAGAGTACATCTGTGCATTAAGTAGCATTTAAGGTGTAAGCTCATTACCTACTAGACACAGTAGCAGCAAAAAATACATTGTCTCTGTCCTGAAGAAGTTAATCTGATGCAATTGACCTGAAGAATTCAATTACTAGACTGAGAAGGAGCAATAACGACTTATCTATAACTAGGGGATCACTCTTTCTTCTTTTTTACCTTAAAAAAGAAAACGTCACAATTTTTTTCTATTGTGAACAGGGCACAGAAGAAAATCAAGCATGAAGCCCAAGACCAAAGATGCACACAGTGTTCAGGTATCTTTCCTGTCACTGAGTTGTCTGCAGTGCTCTTCACCATCTACCTTTATTTTTACAGGCTGTAGGGGAGAAGGAGGGAATCACTGAGCTGTGCATTTAGAGTCCATTGGGGATGTAAGGTAAACACCGAGCTGGCCAAAGCTCACACTGGCTCACCTTTCCTCTAGTATCAGTCCTGCAGTTTCCAGCTATACATAAAATCTGGCTATGCCAAGGATGAGGCAAGATGATGGATTTAAACAAGGAATCTGCCTAAAGCTTGTTCTGTTTCCTTAAACAACCCTAAAGCTGTCTTGTGAGCTGTTTGGCTTGCCTTAACTGGCATTTTTACAGTGGGGGTTCTTCTGTGTAGAAAATCCATGCAAAAAGAAGAAAAACTACATGTGGAAGTCAATGGATTACCTTCATAAATTTGTCCAATATATCAAACTGTCATTAATTTCTCCACTCCAGTAATCTGACCTGTCTTAATGGAAGTCCATTTTTAGAAATTAAGACAACATGGTGACGGAACTATGTTTTCCAAAAACACTACCAGTTAATATAGTCTGTAGATAAAGCTATCACTTGGAAATGCCCTTTACTTACTGATAGAACCCACAGCTGTCCTAGAGTGAGTTTTATTGACACGCAACGCAGTTTCGATTCCGTGAATATTGCAGACGCTTTCGCAGGCTACCCTCAATGCAAACCCGCACAAGCTCCCGCGCGTGTTGCTGTAATCACACCCAGGGATGCTCTCTGCCTTCAGGGCCTCAGCCTTGCTTCACTTTGGAATCCAGCTCAAGTTTGTTCGTGGGATTTTTCTCTCTGAACTTCCTTCATGGATTTGTTCAGCTATCTCACAGGCTGACCTGGCCAAAGCACCATTTTTAGATTCCTTCCTCCCCAGGTGTATTTCTGAAAGTGGAGGCTGCCACGAGCAAGG
>NW_010398083.1:42220-44804 GCF_000710305.1 Buceros rhinoceros silvestris | reverse complement strand
GGTTCCTCCATGTTGAACCCAGGACAGTGGCAAGGAATTTCACTGCGTGACTTTAACCCATTTAATATTTTTTAAATGGGAAATTCGGGGGATGTTGGCCAGCAGAGTGACGAACCAGCCTAGCAGTGGCTGAGCTGTGAAGGCTAGCTGTTTAAAATCTGCGGGCTTGCAGTTCTCCGTAATGACTTGGTATATACAAATAATGTTATGGGAGTATTATATGTGATCTTAATTTCAGCCAGGGTGCGTGACAAAACTCGTCCCATCAGAACCCCGTGTGGCCTGGCATTTTATCTAAGATACGCAGAGCTCACTTCCCTATCTCATCAGGATCATGCTGAAGCATCTCCAAGAACTAATTTTGCAGGACTATTGTTTCTGCACGTGGGCTGGGGTTGAATCTGGGAACTAAGTGCAGGGAAAATGAGACACGAGTGCATAGGTAATAGTCACTCTTCAAGATCGATACAGAAAACTGACCATTTTACTAATATGTCTAGAAATATCTCACTTCAATTTCTTCTTTTTCCGTTTTTATACTCTGTTGCCCAAGTAAGGGTGCTGCAATGCTATTAAAACAAAATGACAGCGTTGTACCAGCATGCGTTAACTAGAAATTACACAGAATTGAAACAGTGATAATCTTCTCTAAGCTAACAGAAAAATGTGATCATCTGTCAAGAACTAAAAAGATTATTTATTTCCAGAACTCTCAATTCCGAAAATCTTACGGCTGCATCCCAGATTATCAATATACTAGTTTTAGGATCATGAAAATCTTTGAAGTTGGATGTCAGGAGCACTCTGAAGAAAGAGAGTTTTAAAGCCGAGCAAACAATGCACTTACGTTTTGTTGCAGGTGTTTCAAGGCAACTCCAACTCTGGTGACACAGTACGCAATAACTTCATCCCTCCGATAGTGGCTCGTTATGTGCGAATTATCCCTCAAACCTGGAACCAAAGAATAGCATTGAAGCTCGAGCTGATGGGTTGTCGAATCATGCAAGGTATGGGGTAAGCAGTGCTCCCCAGGCATGGTGCCTCCAAAGCCCCCTGTGCTACCACAGCGCCACTGATGTCCTTTCTCTTTTGCAGCTAATAGCTCATTTACACATTCGATGTGGCAGAAACCAAGCCAGAGCACAGAAACCTCCCTTGGAAAGGAAGACAGGACTGTTACGGAGCCCATTCCATCGGAAGAAACTAACCTGGGTAACACTACCTAGCGCTGAACTTTCTTGGGAAGGCATCATGTCTTCAGCCCAGCCCGAGTGAACTTCAAACTTCCTCACAAAGCGAAACTTTTCTTTTCCCTCCAGACTTTATTAAAGGTTAACAACAGAGAGAAGAGGGAGGAGCGTAGGTTCTTTTTGTCTTAAGGCACAGAAAGAGATTGAAAGCCTTAATTTTCCTTGATGTGTGAAACATCAGGCTTTGGTTTCCCTGTCATTCTGGTTTATTCGCTGTGCTTGGCAGGTGGCTCCGGGGACTATACTGAGTACTCATCAGCATTTTTTGGAGGAGCTTTTCCTCACCCTCTTCTCATATTTTATCATTTTTGTACTATGTGAGGCAGTGGACTCACAAAAATCTTACCTTCTCTCTATGCAACCATGACTCCTCCCAGAGCAGGTCCTCAGCTCTGAGCAGTGTACGGTAGTGAACGGTTGTGTAATTAAACACTTTTCCATAACGCCTCTGTCCACGGGAGCTCAGACAACCTTAATTTGCAGTCTCCTCCCTGAATTTGCAGCCTTTATTGTCTAATGTTGTGGAGCTAACTTCTTAGAACTTAAAAAGCAAACAAACCAAATTTGTTGCTTATACGGACTGCTTGGTGGACCCGTAGCCAGGCACGAGTTATCAGACCCACTACAGCAAGCACTAATGGCACCCATTAGGAAGCCGATAGTTGTAGGAATGTCTGTGTAAAGGAACAGCTGGTAGTAAGAAAAAAAAGCTCTTTTGAAACTGCATCGCTCTTGCCAAGAGCAAGCTCAGTTCATCTGTACAGCGATATGGGTAAATTGTGTCCCTGTTAGCTGAAAATGAGATCTACTGAGACGTTCATGTAAACACCCTGTGGACATGTGTACCACCTTATTCTCCCAGCCTGGTAGGTGTCTGCAGGAAGAGAGAATGGCGCACTCATGACACAAGAGCCACCCCACTGCTGCTTTTCAAATCCCTGCTCCACACCGTGTTGTGTTATAGTTCAACAGGGACTAAACAGGTTTTCCCTAGCTCCACTCCTGGAAACCTTTGAATTATTTTGACTGAAATGTTTCAACCAGTTCAGCATGAGCCAGATACTCAGCATGTAAAATTGTGGTAGTTTAATAAACAGCTGGAAACAGAGCGTGCGTAAGTGGCTTTCTAAAAGTTACCCAGTGTGTAGTAAGAAAGAACTGCTCTTTGTAAGGGTGCATATAGATGTTAAGTCAAGTGTCAGCCTTGAGAAAGTATATTTAACTCTTTTGTCTTAACGCCGTTCCATATAGGTACATGGCAACCAAGAAGAGCTGAGGGGTTGTGTTGCAATTTTACAGTTATGCATTTTCATGCTCTCTTGCAAGGAGCATTG
>NW_010398083.1:31007-42150 GCF_000710305.1 Buceros rhinoceros silvestris | reverse complement strand
TGTCTTGCAAGGAGCATTCCGGCAAGATTACCCGCCTTTTGCTGTATCCTCTGTAGTAAATATTACCAGAACAATCTGCCTTTTAAACTTTTGTCTTTTTTTTTTCCTTTTTCTCACGCAGGCTTAAAGCTTACAGCTATAATTGTCCCTGCCCTCATCGTGCTGTTCCTGTTCTCTGGAATTTGCATCTGTGCAGCCCTACGCAAGTAAGATACTGGGTTTTGTCATAGAAGGCATTCGTGGCTGCCTAGCTAGCACATCCAAATACATGCCTTCTTTACAGAACCTCTTTACCAGGGAGCTGGAAATCCATCCGGTTAAGCAGTCTTCCCTTTAAGTAGAACTCATGTCGTGTCTCTAAATTGCAATTCTTATTGTACATCTCCTCTAGTCAGACAAGACCGAAGGTAAAGCAGGTCAGAACTGCACGCCCCAATTTACAGTCCAAAGTAACTGGCTGTTCCCTTCAGCCCACATATACCCACAAATACCAAGGTGTAAAGCAATCAAGATGGAAGGGTTTCCACACCAAAGCAAAGTAAAAATTCACTGAAGGGAGGATTTGCACTATCTGTCTGGATAATTTTATTTCCCTCCTGTTGTGTTTCTGCTTCTCAGCCCCTTTAAGTTAGAGCACTTAACCTAGCGGGCTGAAAGCAGAGCCCAGCAGTGAGGAGTCGCACGCATACCCTGGTAAGCAGCTAAAACTGAGCCACTTGGTTTCACAAGTCAGAAGACTGGAAGAAGCACTGCCAGCTGTGATGCCTGTTAGAAGTCCATTCATATGAATCTGCACTTGCATATGGAACCAGGAAATGCTTCTGCCAGCAGATGGGGATTTGGAAGTATAATCAATGCTCTGGTGATGTTGCTTCATCGCTAGCGGTACCTGGATTCCCAGGAAATCTATAAACTAGTCAAAGAATTCAGAAGAGCAGCCCCAGAACTTAACCTGGCGTGACATGTATAGACGTAGACCCATCAAATCAATGAGCGCCAGACACACAAGAAGCTCGAACACTGGCGCTCACAACCTGCATACAGATGGGCAAAACCAAACTGTCAAAGAGGTGGTTTTGCACACCTTACATTCTAGTGAACACCAGCCTCCAGGAACTCAAAGAGAAGCCCTCAGCCACCAAACACAAAGGCTCTCTCTGCTGGAGCAAAGGCATGACGCTGAAATGCTGTGAGTGCAGATGTTTATAAATGCTTTCCTCTCCTTGCAGGCGAGAAGCCAAAGGACTTTCTTATGGATTATCCAGTGCTCAGAAATCAGGTTAGTGGAAAATCGTGCACTTTGTCCTGTCCTGTCCATTGGGCCAATGGGAAGAGGCTTATGCAACCAAGCATGAAATGCTTATGAAATAGCATCCACATTTCCTCATTCAAATTCACTTCTTCATACGAAGGAAATGGCAAATGATAGTCCCACTTGTGTCATCCTAGCACTGTGCCCCGAGAAACAATATAATTTGGTTTCTATGACAGAAAGGCAATTAGCAAAAGATCTATTATACAGAGTGCATAAATTAGCATGTAAGAGTGCTCCCAGGTGCCCTCCCTTTCCTTCCCTCCTCCAAAATACCTATTTTGCAGAAAATTGCTGCTTTCCTTTTCCCCGCAGTAGAGGGGATTGCATTTCTCCAAGAGAGCAAGGGCTAATAATTTTTTTATGGCTTTAATATTTCCATCTCGCTGCTCTCCCTGGTTGGGACTGCATTTACAAAGCCTAACAATACTAAGTTGTACTTCTTGTGTTAAATCTGAATAGGAGATTGAGGAATTTACTTTAGGAGATGCCTGCAAAACCCTGGTGAACTATAATCTCTGTCTCAGTCAGTAACACTTTCTAGAGTGGGGTCTACTGTCCTCTTGGAAGTTGGGGTTTAGCTGTTTTCCCTGGCCAGCTAAATCTACAGAGGAGTGTCATTCTGAATCTCAGCTTTCCATCAAAAAAGCAACCACTAAGCAATTTGTACATCTTTTGACAAGTGCCTTGCAGTAGCTCAGCTCCATCTCTCAGCAGGCACTGACGTCGGTGAAAGGAATGCTGCTACCCACTGCAGCTCGCCCTCATTAGAAAATTAATTTGTACTTAACATCATACTTGCTAATATGATTTTTTGAGGTCACGTCATAATCCTTTCTCACTTGCTAATGAAGACAAATCCCAAGGAACTGGAGATGGCCTCCCAGCCAGTCAGTTCATTTGTTGTATGTGTGCTTCGTACAGCAAGCTCCCGAGCCTCGTTCACAAGGGCTTAGGACGTAGAAGGCTGGGAGCCAAACTCGCCTCTCCACACACCTCCTGCCGCAGGCTGCAGGCAAGCGCCTGACACTGTGGATTTTTTTGTTTTCTGTCTCACAAGGATGTTGTGAGAACAAATTAATTGATGAGTGAAGGTGCTCAGATATCAAGGAAATGGAAACCATACTAGTCTACCAAAAATTAAGGAATTCTGAGCATTATTTCTGCCTCATGAGCACTGGCAGAACATGTAACTGATTTAAAGCTGGTATTTTACTGACATACTTTGTCAAGGCATCAGCGCAGGCACCTAAAGAGTTTGAGCCCTTCTTGCCAAGAAAATCCTCTATAAAGTTTCGTTTTCACTTAGAAATCCCGGTTGATGATTCACTTTTTCCCATCACCCTCCAAATTTAGGGGGCTTTTTTTTCCTTTTTTCTTTTACAAACAGCTCATTTTAGTCTCACTTTTTAACTGCTTTAGTATATTGACAGCAGTGAGTACCACAAAAATTAAACTTTCTGGTAAGTCTTCTGATTGTGAGCATTTAACTTGCTGATAAGCTTTCTATTTTTATTTTTTTATCATAGGCTGTTGGAAACAAATCAAGCAGCCCTTCACCAGACATCAGTCAACTGAATTTACCATCAGCTATAATAATGAGAAGGAGGTACCACAAAAACTAGATCTGGTCACCAGTGACATGGCAGGTAACCATTTCTCTCCCTGTGATGCGTTCGTTTTGCTCCGCATGCAGAGCAGGTGGCAGGGAGAGGGACGGGCCAGCAGTGTGGCGAGCTCCAGCTCTCACACAAGCTGAGGCCCAGGAACAGAGAACAGATTTATCTGCGTCCAGCCCAGACATAGAGTGAAGAAGTTAGGGGGGAAAAGACCACTACTTCAGAATTTTTTTTTTTTCTTGGAGTTGTTGGGAAAGATTTCCTGACTCTGAAATAGTTACAACTGAAGGTAACTGTAGAGGCACTCAGATGTGGATGCAGTGCAACCATGTGCATAGCATAGAATGGTTTGCCTTCGCTGACTGATTTTTGTGTTTCGATTTAAACACAAATGTCTCGGACATGGAACAAAATATAATGCCCCTTGCTGCTGAGCAAATAGAAAAATGGCTTAGTTGGTTTGTGGTGGGATTTCACGCCCAGCTGGAAGTTGTGCTGAGATCTCTGCACAGCTTTCCTGGTGCCTGAACTGTTTCAGAGATGAGACCCCCTGAAGTGGAAACAGGTAGATGAGAGAGAAGGGGGGAAAAAAAAAAAACAAACAGCTCCAGTGCTTCTCTCCTGTGCTGCTTTGGCTCCAGGTCGCTGTTTGGATAGAGCAAATCCCCGCATCAGTACTATCTGCATCCTAAAGGGATTTTTTTTTTTTTCTTAATTCATCCTCTTAGCACATCTTATCCCTGCCTAGTTTAGTCTGTCTGGAAAGGCAAGTGAGACCAGCCATTTCATGGGATCAGTGATCAGCAATCTTCCAGAAAGATTAACTTGCTGTTTCCAGCCTCCAGACCTTAGAAATTCCTTAGAATTTCTCCAATGTGTTTGGCAGAGAAATACATTTAACAAAACAAATGGACAGTTACTGTAATTCCGTATGGTGCTACCCTGGATATCTTTCAAAGATGCTTTCCATCCTTTACAGAAACTTTCAACAGAAGTACGCAGAAACCTATAAAGCAGTTTTATTTCATGCAGGAAAGGGAGTGAATAAAGGCTGCTCACAAATCATGGTTATCTGGCTCCCTTGGCCGTGTCTGGGGAACCTCTGCTCTCTCCATCCTCCTTTCCTGCCACATTTGTGGGAAGTCTTAACTCCCAGCCTGGCCAGGCAGCTCTCCGGCCTTAGCATTTCACCTATGGTCTCCTTAAGAACAAGAAACATGAAATAACAATATGAACACAGCCCAGAAATGTGCCATTTAATCATTTAATTGCGGAGAGCATTGTAAGTAACTTGCTTGTAGGTTAACGTACTACATGAAATTTCCACACACACCCCTCTCAATCCCCGGCTGCCTGCCGGTTCCCAAAGGCAGCCGGGAGCAAGTCAAGATGCTTCATCCTGAGCGAGGGATATTGCTGGGGATGGCTGCAGCGACACCGGGGAGAGCTGCACTGCTTACTTAGTGAGATATAATAACACCTTCACCCAACATGCTGAAGTTTGGGACGTAGCCAAGAACTGCCAAAAAGATTCACAGGACATATGGGATCGAATTTGACGCTCATGTCAGATGAACCATGATGCCAGAACAGAAACTGAGCTAACTTCTTCACGCCTGCGTTAAAACATGATACCTCAGCAGTGTCATTCACTAGAGCTGCTTCAGGCCACCGTGTGCATCCGTGAAAGGTTGTTACTAACTCCAAAGCCGGAAAGTTAGAATGTTGAATTTAGGTTTACCGGATTTTTGAAATCCCAGAAAGCCCAGATCTCCTCCTTATGTGGCAGACTGGCATCTGCCTCCGCTAGGGTACAAACACATGCTCCTTGAGGCCACATTTCCTCCATCTTGCTCCTGCTCAGGCTGTTTGATCATCCCCAGCTCTGTTCCCGCTGTCCCCCTTGACCAAAGACACTGCCCGGTTCCTCTGGCCATGTCGGTCCCGCTTCTGCTCCCACGGCTTGTGCCCCCTCGCGTGCCTGCAGCAGTGCTGAGCTGGCTTAGCACGTTTCACACTTCCCTTGACTCTCTTGGCTGCCGTTCTGCCTAACTTTATCCTGCTTGTCAGTCAGCTGCTGCAAGATGCTGTTAAATAAAGCCAGCACTTGGTCGGGCTCGTTAAGAATTCTCCAGGCATTTTAATTATTCTAAAACTGGAGCACTTGTTTTGGAGAACTTCTCATTTGTGGACCTTCATGCAATGTCCTTTGTCTAGTTCGTTGCTAATATATTGTTGGCCGTTCTCTTTTTTTAGGGCTTTTGAGTATAGTGAAATTTGGGTGGGAAGGAGGGGAGAGGGAGGAAGGGAGTAGGAAAACGGGTGGCAGATTGGAGCTTCTCCGTGGAAGAGCTTCTGCCACATTCTGCCATGCTTGCTCACTGGAGGAGCGCTGCGGAAAGGTGGCCTCACATCCCTGATAACCACGCGTTTGATATAACAACTGAGTCATTTTTGAACATAAAATACCTACCTACGCGTAAGTATTGTGTGCGTAAAATAACCAAGCTATGCCTTATTGAGCAGTTCCCGCTTCCTTTCAGATTATCAGCAGCCTCTCATGATCGGGACGGGGACGGTAACACGGAAAGGATCTACTTTTCGACCCATGGACAGCAAAGATGAGGGAAGAAGGGGGAGTGCAGAGTTTGAAAACCACTATCACTGTCCGCACAGAGCTAACCGGCACGAATATGCTCTGCCCCTGACCAGCCAAGAGCCAGAATACGCCACCCCCATCATAGAGCGGCACGTAGCTAGAGAAAATAACTTCCCCTCTGAAAATGGCTACAACGTACCTGTCGTGTCATCTCAGAAACAATCCCTTTCTGCCGGCAGTTTCTCTAGTTTGTGTAAGACCGATACCACAAACGGAGACTATCAGACACCCCAGAGTGTCCTAAACTACGACAAGCCCAAAGTTAGCGGTGTTCTGACCTCCGTGAGCTACAGCATGGACTACCAGAAACCTCAGCCCAGTGCCCTCGGGAGCGAGGGTTACTCCACGCCCCGAGACTGCCTAAAGCCGATAAGCCAGACAGCAATGACAGCTCTCTTGTGATCCACCGAGCAGCAGAGCCGCGGTGCGCGGGAACGTCACCGCACAGCTTTCCGAAGCGACAGCGGAGTTTGGAGGGACGCTGCTGCGGGAGGCAGAAGGCAAACAAGCCCTGTGTACATAATATTGCAGTCTTGCTGGGTTCTGACATCTGAGGAAAGCATATGCTGTTTATCACTGTTTATAGCAAGAGAGATGTTATCAGTGAAGACTGTACATCTTATTTTCTGTAACTGATCTCAGTGCTCCGTTCGCAATGTGTGCAATTTGTACATAGCTTTTATTTAAGGAGAATTTCTGAAGTTTGCTTTTCGCCTGGGGGATGGAAAGGTTTGCAGAACTGCCTATTTAAGACAAACAGGCCTCCTCCTCCTCCTCCTCCTCCGTCTTTACCTGCTGTGGTACTGGCAGCTGTAAATGGTGTATCTTATGGTTGTGGTGATGCATCCCCTTTGCTGTGATGATAACTGAAGATAGGCCATCACTGTAGTTCTTACTGGGAGGGTAGAAGAAGTAAAACTACTTGAAGCGTAACGTGCACAAGAGGAGGCAGCCGAGCATTTGAATACTATGTTCAAACCCACCTTCTTCCCGGCTGCTTTTTTAGCAGCGGTTCTTACCTGCTTGAATTTGATCTGGCATATGAGCTGAGCCTGTCTAACTTGCTGTTCATGTTAGAAACAGGTAGAAAGGCTGAAAGCGATTCTGGGTTCAAGCCCTGGTGATACCTCTGCAATAGAAAAAAACCCCCAAACCCGAACAACAAACCCAACACACCTATTGGTGTGGGCTTTTTTCAGGAAGTGTGTGTGGAACCAAAATGTGAATTTACAGCTGAGAATTAATCCCCGCTCAATCCCTAGTTGATACTTTTGCTGCTAAATTATAAGGGAATTTGTTCCTTGGCACAGAGCAGCAAGCTTCCTGAAATCATCGCTCCACTAGCTATTCTTCTGGCTCACAAATTTAGTGTAACATTTCTATTTGAAATATTTCCACTAAGTAAAACACAATGTGCATGTAGCTTACTGCTGCAGTTCAGCTGGTGGGAGAGCAGAACAGCACATTCATTTTCAAACAGTTTTGCTTTTGCAGCTAATGTTACCCTTAATTCTGGTTTTGGACAGACTTGAAAAAAGCATGGGGATGGGTGCAATGTGTCGCACAGTAGCTGGCTCCTCTTTCAGCGGAAGCGTCCAGCTTCTGGTAGTGACTGGGACCGTCCACTGCCCTTCTTGGAGTGTCACTCGGAATGCGAAAGCTTGTCCTAAAACGTCAAACAGCAATACACTTCTGGGAAGAAAGAATGGTGCTATATTTCAAGCACGAGGTTGGGAAACGAGATCAGTAAAACCTGAGCTCTGGGAAAGTCACTGTCCGAAGGCGTGCAAACCGGGGGTAATTTGCAAAGGACGTAACGAAGATTTGTGGTCCGTTTGCAAAGTGCTTTCAGACCGTCAGGTGGAAAGCGCCGTCAGGGCATGGACTAGCTGCAGCAACACTAACAAATACTGCCAACTCCAACCATGCCCAACCTTAAGGCAAGCTCTGGGTGGGTTCTTTGCGTACACTTGTTTTGTGGCCTCAGCGGTACTGTTTGCCCACGCTGCCGCACCATGCATGTGATTCCCATGCAGAGACGACAGAGTCAAGGTGACCTCGTAGCCCTCCTGTGTTTGCTGTCAATACAGTTTCTGTGAAATGTCTAAAACACCTCAGGTCCTGAAGAGAAACAGCAGCAGCCTGTTTGTTAGACCGAGCTGGGTGGTGTTGTTTACCTTCTGTTGTTTACATGTCTGTGTAAATAAAGAACACTTGTATTTGTAAATCAGTCACACAGGCCTGCTACGGAGCTCGGTGACTCCATCATCGCTGCATGCCCACTCTCCTCACTTATCCCGTGGGGTAAGAAAGAAGCGGTCCTTATGCCCTGCAAAAGTGCCAGTTGCGCTGCTGCAGTTCCCAGTCCCGGTGCGACAGGCTAAAAAAAGATTATCTCGGTGCCCCATTTAGCCTGGCTTTCCTGTCCCTAAGCTCCAGAGAAGAAACACCCACCAGTCTGTGCCCAGCGCTGCTGCTGGAGGTATATAATTGACAGAAGGATGAGGATGCCCTCCTGAAGAGCCTGCAACCAATACTCCACCCACATGGCTAATTAGCTCGGCTTGTCACTTTGCAGACAAGCAGAGCTCAGTTATCAGGGCTGCTCCCCACCTCACCAGGCACCTAGATAACGCAGCAGTGCAATGCCACCAGGTAGCAGATGCTGCTGCTTGTGTGACAGTAACCTTTTAGCATGCCTCTGCTGCGGGCTTTACGCATCTGCAGCGTGCTACAGGTGACAAAGGGGTCTTGGCAGTACACGCCCATTCCTGCTGTTGGTCAAACCCATCTTAAGGCAGCCGTTCAGATGAAACACTGGGTCTCAGTTTGCACCTTGTCTTCATCCTCGCCCCCCTCAAAAAAAAAAACAAAACAAACCTGCAAAACTGCAAAAAGATGGCTTAAAATAAATCACCAAATAGCTCATTCCTCCCTGTGTCACAGTGGCTCGGTGCTGACTGGGATGGAGGCAGCAGAGCAGCTCTGACTCACGGCTCCCAGTCACTGCCGTGGTGCATCGCGGTTCACTTCTGAGTGACTGCTGCGGGCAGGTAACATAAAGAGTCTTGGGCTTCTCCACCCAGGAAACAGGAAGTTTTTAGTGACTAGCAGCAGAAATGCAAAGGAAATTTCTACCTGCGTATCCTTTCTATTCTGGAGGTGGTGGCAATACTAAACCCTGGTGTGAGAAGGAAAGGGGACTGCCTAAATCTTCCCAGTGGCAGTGGCTCATCCTCACGCTCATCCTCTGAATAGCTTCTCGCATACCAGCACATCAAACAACTGCCTGTCTACAACAGCCCGTTCTCACCATCAAAACCAGTTGCAGGTACAACATGGGCAGCCTGATCAAACAGTGACCATTTAAAAACCCTCCTTCCACAGCGAAGGTTAGAGTGTGCACCATTCGGAGACATTTGCACATTAGCTCTAGGTGTCTCGCCAACGTCCTTAGAGATTGTGTGAGAGCAAGTTTGGCCGATGGAGACTTTCCATAGCGTTTCCGTACCGAACATCTTTCCCCAGCAGGCACTCCCAGTAGGGTGGAACAGTAAAACCAAGCCAGAGTTCACAGAAAGGTTAAATATTAACCGGTTGTAGCACTAGGATCCCGCCTGTCCCAGCTGCAGCTGACAGCAAACCTCTGACTGTGCCAGGAACGGGGGCACGCACTGTAACTGCGCCTGTGTCCGACCGAGGGAATTGAAGAAAGTGGCTCCTGAGGTAGGAAAGTGTAAAAGATGATGCACAATACCTACAAGTGAAAACCAAACATTACAGCTTAGCATGCATTCCCAGCTGGTGCCTTGTATTTAAAAAGCAATAAACAACCCCCCCAAAAAATTCACAAAACCAAACTACAACAAAAGCTCCCAAAACACCACAGCAAAAATACAAATGTCCTTTGCTCTTGCCGCCTTAGGCTGGAAAATAAATGGTGAATCTTATTTCTTCTGTCAAGTACCTGTCCAATGCTCAATATAAAAGCTTTTTTTTCCCCCCCCTATGAAGTGTAACTCTAAATAGTATTTCCCTATTTCTTTTAGTTGGTAGATTTTTTATATCAGATATTACACCCTCTCTTAGTACCTACCAGCACATTTACATCCAACAGGCAACAGATCAAAATTATGCCTTGACCTGCAGACTGGAACTAGGATTTCCCCAGCTCAACTGATGTCCTACTTGTAACATCACCTGCTCTCTTCAGAACAAGCACCTCCTTCTCTAGACACCATCCAGAGGATGGGTTCAACCAGCTCAGTAGCCCCTTGGCTACAGCGTGCCTGCATAGATGGGGAAGACAAGAAAAGCACTGAAGCCAGCCTGCAACCCTGCATCTGATGAGTATTTTAACCTCTGAGCTAAGACAGCAGCAGTCGCTGCAGTGTCTCTTGCACCCGTGTGTTTTAAAGTGAGGGATCCCTGCTTCATTCTGTAAAAAACCCATGAGGCTGGATTCCAGCCATGAGGAGCACATGGTGAATCCCGTGGCTTGTCTGTGTTACTGGCATGGCTAAATGTCGGGAAGACTGAGTTTTTAATGCAAGGCTTTCTTTAGATTCTTCCCACCGACTGCCATTTGGCAGTTCTCCTCTCCACGGGCAGATTTTAGTGGAGCTCTAGCTGGGGCACAAAGTATGCCCTACACAGGCTGGGAACGTCAAGCTGTAGGACCCATTACAGAAGCAGACACCTACCTGTGCTTACCTGTTAGGCGGATTTCTAGCATTAAAACAGTATGATTTGTTTTTCCTTGGTGCTGGAAACTCCTATCCCATGCAGCCATATGGCAAAGATTGCTGCACCCTTCCCGGCGCCACCCCACCGTTGCCAGACTCTCTGGACACGTTACCAGAAGCTGAGCTGCTCCAGGACTCATCTCCATTGCACTGGAGTAAAACGGTCTTGCAGCCATGCAGAACATTGCAGAAGGCACCAGAGGCCTTTGAGGGCTCAGGTGATCTAACCTGCATCTGCAGCACAGGGCAAGCCAGGGGACCAGCATCAGTCACTGGTAGAGCCCATGCCACTGACTTGCACCCACTGTTGAGTGGAAGAAGTGTTAAGGGAAACCCCCAGGTCATCTCTGCTGTGTCATCCCTAGTAAGACCCAATTTTGCATCCATAAAACACCAGTGACAACCTGACATGAGGACCCACTCACCCTCTTTCTGAGGGATCAAAAAACCTCAGCAAGGAAGCGCTACTGCCGTAAGGAATCACACTGTTCACACTGACATGAACACCCTTTGACCTCCAATAGTAGCGTTGCTTTTCAGAACACCTTCAAAAACATGCATAGAAATGCACTGCCGAGGTAGCTAAGAAAAACTAAATGAAATGTAATTATTTTTCTGTGTCCTGGCTTGTGCCAAAGGGAAAGCAAGAGTTCAGGAGAGCAAGTAATAAAAAGAAAAAAAAAAAAAAAGAGAACAGTTTTATGAGATCTAAGAAAGGAGTCAGTGGTCTCACAGCAGTCCTGCAAGGTCAGACACACACTGAAAAGTGTCCTCATAGCAATCCATCAGTGTTCTTCTGTTCACGCTC
>NW_010398083.1:29933-30918 GCF_000710305.1 Buceros rhinoceros silvestris | reverse complement strand
TTCCAAAACCAGGTTAGGTGGGGTGTCTAAAGGGCTCCCCAGGCCTGTAATTCATCTGGGCCCAAGGAATGACGAGCTTATGTTGTTGCATTCCCTTTTTCCTTATTATTTTCCAATACAAAAATTCTATACTAACCTTTTCTTTCCAGTTGTCAACTCAGGTGTAAGCTTGTGCTGACCTCCAACCTCCTCTGCAATAGCATAGCATGGGGTAAACGAAAGCAGCATTTATCATTTCATTTGAAACTCATCAACGTTGTTGATACCTGTCCTGAAAATCACCCTGCTGTAGCTGTGTGAGGTTAACAGGACTCACGATGTCACGAAGCAGCAGCAATGCCTATGAATTATTGAAGGCTGAGTAAGTGTCAAAGAATGTGCTTATTTAAAGGGGAGGCACCATTTCTGCACAATCACCGTCAAACTCAAAATAGAAACCTCTCCTAAGGGCTTCTAAGGGCCCCCCAGAACAGTCCTACCATCCATAAAGGACAGGAGAGAAGGAGTCAGATAAAGTATTTCTAAACTAGATAAAGACAATAGGGAAGACATCCTGACTTGGGGAAAACTCACGTTATCCGTGATAAGGAGGGCGCCTAGCATCTGACCTTCTGCGCTATCTCCTTGTATAGTCTGGCCATGAGAATTTGGAGGCTTTTTCATTCAAACTTGAGTGTATTTGTTGAGGCTTCGCCTCACATTACGCATCTGCAGGTCCTAAGAAATATTTGCCATCTAGAGTACACAGAGGTTACTCAGTAAGCTCTTGTCCCGGGCTGAGTTAATTCATTATTTATCCAGCCATTTGCCACCCAGCTGCGGAGCTGCCATGCAACATCCAAGAGATTTTCATCCTGTTAATTTTTATACAGTCATAGGTATTAAAAGGAGAAATCCGGGAAGAAGACAACCTGATTAAGTTAAAGCACATCATTTTTCAGCATAGCAAAAAAAAAAAAAAAAAAAGACAACATTTACGACATAG
>NW_010398083.1:21028-29907 GCF_000710305.1 Buceros rhinoceros silvestris | reverse complement strand
TTAAAGCAAATATTTTTTTAAGAAAAAAAAAAAAAAAAAAAAAAAGACAACATTTACGACATAGTACTGTTACCAAGGCTTTTGTGTCCTGATTAACTGCCCTGATCTGACCCCTGGAATCCACAATTTTGACTAGACACCAAGTTTTTAACAGACCTCTCTGGAAAAGCTCCCTTAATGATGTGCGTTACCTGCTCACCTGAAGAGGAACAGTATCCCCGAATTCCCAGCATTTCCTCCTATGAGTCTGAGCTACCACAAGGAGTGAGAACACTTACAACATAAC
This sequence comes from Buceros rhinoceros silvestris, assembly GCF_000710305.1. Lineage (NCBI taxonomy): Eukaryota > Metazoa > Chordata > Aves > Bucerotiformes > Bucerotidae > Buceros > Buceros rhinoceros. Next base: position 29,621 of record NW_010398083.1, on the reverse strand, counting down.
AAATTTCTCAAAACCTGGGACGTCCTCTCAGCCTGATTAGATGACAATAGACAGTAACAGACTTTAAAAACTCAGTTGTGTTGTCTACTAAAAGGCGGGCAGAAAACTAACGCTAAAATTTTAGGCTTAAAAGAAACACCAAGAACAATTTAATACAAACGGCACAGAAACACACAGCAATGGCTGCGTGCGGGGACAGGGACCTCATCAGAAGTTCTCCCCCATGAGAAGAGCAGAGAAGATGGAGATGCTTGCCATAGGAGAAGGGGAGAAGAGACCACAGAAAGAGATCAAGTTACGGGAGCCACCACCCGTCCTCTGGTCTGAACCATTTAACCCCTTGAGCATGTACTAGAAACTGCAGCCTTTACAAATGTATTTTACAGATCTTCATTTCTGTGGCACAGGCAGCCATCTCACAGATGGGCCAACTGAGACAGACAGACATGCCACCACTTGTCCAGAGCTGTAGCAACAAATGAAGCCCACCTACAGAAAGTCAAGGCCTCTGAAAACACCAATCGCAAACCGGAGAAAAGTCCTCTGTCGTGCAGGGAGAGAAGACAGGGGTGATAAAGACTAAGACGAGCTAGCAGACCTCACTTGAAGAGGCAGCTTTTCTTCACATCTATGGCTAAGCTTTTTATCCTTAAGTGACACCATCTGTTCTGACAGACAGTTTTATAGAATTTGAAGAAGGTGACCTGGATAAAGCATGCCTGTTACATGGAAAAGCCAGAGTCGTACATGGATGCGGGAAGGTTGTGGACAGCTCGTGCAACTTCTTTTCTGCAGATATCCAAGTGCTTTCAGCATCTCACCCTAAAAGGCAGCACAAGTCCTTTTTGACACCCCACAACCCAAAGCAAGCCATGCTTTTGGTAACGGTGCTACAATAACTTCACTACTATCTTGCAAATACCTGGCGGGTGGCATTTGTAAAAGACACCCCTTTAGGGTCTTACTTTTAGGGTATTTCATTCTTTTTGACAGATGATGTCACACTCTGTACACCCCATTTGTCCTACAGTCCCACCACTGTACAAGGACCAGCATCAAGGACTGAAATATGTTATGCCCCACAACATTTCGCTGACAAGTTCACTGATCAGCTTGTCAGCAACAACAAACAAGGCCTGAAGACTGCACTATCATTTGGGGGTCATTGGAAACCAACAGCAGTGGACGAAAAATGATGGTGGGTCAGTGTAAACTGACCTTCCTCCTCACCCGAGAAGCTTGTGTCTGAAACCAGACGAGAGCAGAACTCAATCATCATCTCCTTTTTTTCCCCATTTCTGCTTGCCACAGTTTGACATGACCTTGGGCAGCCTCTGTTCCAGCAAAGATCCCAGGAACGTTACAAGGCTGGCAGCGTTTCAGCATTGAAGGGCACTGGCAAAGTGCAGGCAGGAGTGTTTACAAACCTACCTGGTATGTCATCTCATGTTCTATTGGTGCCTTTGGTCCGTTCTTTTGGAAAGTCTTGACCCACCCACAAACAGACAACAAATGTCACAGCTTGGGTGTGAGCTTGCAAGAGAGCAGAGCATTAATTTTTGAAGTAACCGATGGGGATATTTAAGTATGTTTTAACAAGTCATGAATCCAGATCTATATGGAATTCTAAGTGTCTGTGTGTTTACGTGTGCTTGTACATACGCTGCATTGATATAGAGGACAATTCTCACCAGGAGATGCGTCACCTCCAACATACTTGCTACAGAACATAAACTAGACTGGATGTTTGTTACCTTAACAGCACACGCTACTAGAAATAGTTCTAATGAATAAAGGTTTTCTATTTTTTAAATAAAAACTCTCCAACAACCAACTCACAAGAGGTCTTGTTTCTCCGAGTCTCGTTAGTGCTGAAGATTTGAAGGAAGCTGCTGCCCCCTTTTGGCACTAAACACAAATGCAAATACTCAGCAGTAAAAGTCTCAGGATGCTGATCACAAATAGCAGGTACTGCATAACAGACGAGTTCTGGTGTTGAAAACAGCATGAAACTGAGATAGCCCAGAGTGTACTCGCTTATTATACCAGATCAATCAAGACAACCACATTACATTACTAAGACATCACAGTTTTAATACACAAAAGTGCCATTTAAAAATAAAACTAGTTCCAAAGTTAGTAATACGTGACCTGGATTTAAAACAACCACTTTAGGAGCACGACAGGTCTAAGACATTTCTGCCAGCTCCCTGAATTGTCTTATGACACCCCAATTCTGCAAATTAGCAGAACATCGGAACTGTCACACTGGACAAAAAAGATGATCAAATAAATAGGAAACCGTGCAGCAACACTCACTTGACAGCCAATACAAAAATCCTTATTTAACATCTGTAAGAAGCTGTTCCTCAGTTCCAAGCCCAAAGCTACTCACGCTCAGAAGCTGAGGTGCGTTCCCATCGGAGGGTTTAAGTTGTAGCACCCATTGGGAACCCCTTGCCACAGAACTATAAATAACAACATAAATCATAAATAAAAAAAGAAAAAGATAAATTGGTGCCTTTGTGGACATAATCCGAAGGCTCTGATCCTGTATCCTTGCTGGGAGGCCACCCACAGCATCTTTCTCCTCCTACCTTCAGCCAAGGAAGGGGCAGCAGCGGCAGACTCCCTACAGGTTGTTCCAACAGGGAGTGAAGAGGGACACTCCATTTCTCGTCAGAAGGAAAAGCGTTCAGGGGGAGGATGTTTCCAGCAGCGCCAGCCCAAACACACAACCACTCAGTTCACAGCGTGACTGTTAGTGCTTCCACTCCCCTGAAGAAAGGGGTAACAAACACAAACACTTGGACAACATCAAATAAAAGATCATCAGAAAAAATGTTTTCACACCAGTCTGGTTTATTCCGTTCTAGAGAAGGAATGCTTGTGCAAATATTTCAGCAGTTCATAGGAAAATTAACACTTAAGTCCAGCTCTTAAAGAGATTTACAGATGTATTGGTTAACAATTTGCGTACTGGCAATTTAATGGAGAAGTTACCAGTACGCAAATTGTTAACCAATACATCTGTAAATCGCTTTAAGATTTATTGGTTAACATTTTGTGTACTGGCAATTTAATGGAGAAGTTACCAGTTGGCTCCCCCTGAGCACCCCTGACTTCAGCACTACAGGCCATCCAACTCGTTGGTGAATGCCTGTACTTCTGCTTTGCGTTTCACGGTTTGCTCACCTCCTGCCTGAAAAGCAGGCAGCAGAGCACCAACAGTCCTGGAACTGCTGGAGGAGAAGCTGAGGAGATGGCTCAGGCTGCAGGTCAGAAGAGCAGCGCTTTGCCTTTCAAAAGAGACATTTGAAGAAATGCAGCGCCAGTATCTTAACGAGGGGAAAGTGATAACTTCTCTCCAGTAGAAAGTTACCACGAAAAACCAGCACCATTTTAACCAGTTTTCCTGGATTCTTTTTAAGGGATCACTGCACTTCTAGCATACCTCCCAAAGGACTGGAAGAGCATCCTCCTGCAGATGGCTGACGAGACACCAAATAATTCTGACAGCTCACTGAATTAAACACTCATAAAGTGTGCAGAAAATGTACAAGTGACTTCAATTTTTTCCGAAAGAGAAAACCCTTGAAATATAGCACAGAATGCTTTGGGTTGGAAGGGACTTTCAAAGCTCATCTAGTCCAGCAGCCCCTGCAGTGAGCAGGAACGTCTACCACATCTCTCGGCAACCTGTGCCAGTGTTTTCACCACCCTCATTGTCAAAAATTGCTTCCCTCTTTTGGTTTAAAACCATCACCCCTTGTCCTGTCACAACAGGACTAATAATATCGCTAATAATATCGTTTGGCCTTATTCAGCCATTTGGCTTAGAAGCCCTTTTCGTGTCCCGCACAGTACAGACGTGGTCACACATAGCCGGAGTCAGGACACATTTCTCTTCTGTCCTCGGTGGATCTCTGGAGGAAAAATGCAGAGGACCGTTCGGTGACTGTGGTCACCAGGAGCAGCCTCTCAGTTCCTTCAGTTGGGCACTGGGTCACAAAGAAATTTTGAACGATCTTCCTTGACCCCAGCTAATGCGAATTATTTTTTTCTCCTCTTTCCATCCATTTTCAACTTCATTCATAGCTGCCTCTAATCCTCTGCTTGTTTTAGGACAGCTTAAGCTTTCTCCCCCTTCCTTCTTCCTTCTATCTGCTGAAGTCACCCATACCTAAACCCTTCAATAAAATCTTATAAAGCTAAACCACAAGTATTTGCAGTATTTGTGTATTACACATCTTTCCACCCAACATCACTCAGCCTTGTCTACTGAAACAGCTCCTACTACGTACCCATTCTCAACCACCCCTGAAGCAGTACCATCGTCACCCTACCACCAGTTACCATTACGTTTCATTTGAGCTCTCTGTTCATCCAGACAAACTTGATGCTTTCAGGCAAGACAATCACTCAAGAACAGGTGAGAGATTTTTTTTTTTTTTAAAAAGTAACTTAAACCACAAACCAGACACTTAATTTGAACAAAAAGACTTTAATAACAGGACTAAAAATTATAACTTGAGTTTCGTAACTTCAGTGGAAAACTCAGAATATACTTGTTATTCCTAATGTATGGAAAACAAACAATAAAAGTAAGGCAGTCTCCACAATTTTACTCAAACGACATAATCCTTTGACAGGTCTGGGTCTTTATAGCTCTTCTTAGCCAAAGGCTTCAGAGTATTGGTGGGACTATTGTACAGCCAGACACTGCAAGTATTTCCTTTTCTTTTATTGAAAACCATTCAGCAGAAAAAGCATCTCAATGTCCTATGCCTCTATTTTTTTAAAACATAATTTGCTGACCAAGACTGGATCAGCGTCAAACTCCTTGTGATGCAGTTTTGGTTTTCCTCATAGTAGCTTTTTGGCTGGGTGCTGACCACATGCGTAACAGAAAAAGATCACACGCGAGGTTAGGTGTCTGTATTTCACATATAAAATGGGAAGATAATTGAATACCAGTCTGAATTAGCTGCAGAAATCACTGCAATGCAGAAGAGTATATTTATTTACAGGCTAATAAAAATATATATTATATTCAGGTTAACTAGATGTATACATTTGTTGCAAAATGTTCTATCTGCTACAGAAATGAGAGTAATCCACGACGTAATGATGTTTGGACAGATACAATAAATACCTGAATCCTGCCTGATACAGCTGCACATTAACATACACTGAGACAGATACAAACCCTCCTCGCTGCCGAGAACACACTTCTACAAAGGAAATACTACATACAGCCTTTGATCAGAGTTTAATTTATTGCCATAAAGCACTTCCCTTAACTTACATGCTTTTACTTAACACTGGTCCCAGACGCCAACAGACATTGTCCATCTTTAGCTTAAAATACAATTGTCTCACTGAAGGTGTTTCTTCAATAGGCAAGGAATTAACTACTCAAAAAAAATTGCAAAATTATCTTTAGAATATTATTTTATTTTTTAAAGTAAAAATATATATACACAAACAAGTAAACTGTTTTACACTTTAAAAAATAAAAATGAAGTCTGAATACTGACTTTCCTTGGAAGTCCTTCCAAGTCTAATTCATTCAACCTCTGGGAATCAGCAGGACTGAGTCTTCCAGTTACCGACAACAGGGAGAACACAAGTTTGTCTACCGAGTCTGGAAATCCCAACTTGCGAAACTTTTCTCAGTTTAAGTACTAATCTCTGAGCACCTCAGCATGACTACAATAAACCAGCACGTTAAATCAGTGGGTAGGAAGTGTGGAGTACGCAGAGACACTGTAGTGTCTGAGCAAAACCCCCTCCCGTTCAGAGCTTTCTGGGCAAAGATTGTGAAGACTGCAGGGAAGGAAACCTGATGATAATTCACTGCCACCTGATTTGTCTACTGCTCGCCATTTTCCTCAGCAATTGCTCCTTCTGTTGATCTCGTATATAGGTTAAAAACAGACAAGGTAAGAGCAGAGAAAAGGTCCACCAGCTTCCAGAAGACGAAGAACACAAGCACAGCATCATGAGAAACTGCCGGACAAGGAATGTTAGGAAAGTAACTCTACAAATATCCTCTTACTTCAGGCTAAAACTGATCAGAAGCATGAAGTGGAAGATAAGGTGGGCCAAGAAGTAAGAAAGAAGGAATAAATTAAAAGTTTCACCCTTCCCTCAAATAAAGGGAAACTGTACAGGCAAATTTAATGTCTTTTTTTAAAGTTACTAGACTAGCTGGACGAGTCTCATTTGTTACAACTGCAGCAAGGTTTCATACAGCAGTGATTTTCAAAGACAAGAAGATCACTACTTGGCTTTGAACCGTTATTTCTGACAGAGGACACTAGGCATTCCAGGCCACAGACTGTTTCAGAGCACGCTCTGCTTGAGTAACTGTGGGAAAAACACAAATCTGGATGCAAAGTTACGGCAGTGGATTGTCATTCTGTTGATCTGCCAACACGCAGCCACCGTGTCCTCAAGTTTCTGAAGCTTCAGAAAAAGAAACATGCCCAGGGACCTGTTTCTTCATCACACAGCTTTATTTTTAAATACTAGTTTCTGTTTGGTGAAAACTGTACAGCTTTGACTATTTTAAAAACCTTCGACAGTATGCTATATGCCAAAGACGCTTATAAAAAAAATGAACCAAATCTCGTTATTCCACTGAGTGAGTGGAACTCATGTGTGCATGCACACACACAGAGAACGATCGTGGAAATAGCAAAGTTAAGGGATTTATAAATAGCAAAATCTTTGAATAAAGTATATACATTTTTAGGCTTTTTCTATAAACATATATATAGTGCTCCTAGGAGAGACACGTAATTGTGTTCTACATCACCATTTAGAACCTAAGATTAGCTGACGCTACTCTAAAGGCCTTTAAGGTTTTTTCTGATGTATGTACTCCTACACAGTAACTCTTGCAAAGATGTCTTTTCACATCAGCTCCTCGCTCCATGTACAAAACCTCGCCTTTTCACATTACAGTTCAGCAGCCTGCAGAGCAGTGAACAGGAGAGCTGGCACTGCACGCTGAAATAACAAACGCGATGACAAGGCAGAGCTCGCACAAGGAGTGTGCTGCACGTCACCAGAAGATTTACAGAACTGGCCAAGAAACCGTCCTCAACATTTCCACGTGCAGCCATGCCACTGGCCTTCAGATTACGCCCATTACAAGCTGTCTTAAGATACACTGCTCTTACAAAAGGAGGAACGTTTTGTTTCAACAGTAAGACAATTACGCGTTAATACGACTGCCGTAACACACCACAGACAGGGCCAGACCCCCTCTATGATTCTGAGCACCTCCTGTAAAGTACTGTGCGTTCAACTTTCACTTCTTTAAAGATTATTTTAATGTGACATGAATATGTTCAGCACCCATCAAAAGCACTCAGCATTTCATAAGGTCGCTAATGATGACCACCTCGAGCCACTCCGCATTAGCAGTAACCACATCCATTCAAGAATGAACCCTAAATTGATGATGCTCAGACAAGAAAAAAACCCCAAACCAAAGGGCCCACATAATTGCGAGTATTTTTAACAGTAATTTTGCTTTTAAAAACCCCATTTAAACTCAATTTTAATACTTTTGGAGAAAGTTTCAAATGGACCAAACAGCAGTGAGTTTGTTAAAACAATAATGCCAAAAATCTCACTCATAAAATGATCATGGGTGAAGGATCACAATTAGCAAGTGCTCCACTGTCCCATTTGGGTTTTAATGGTCTTTGTTCAAATAAAAGCTCTGGGTTTTACTATTCCAAGGTAAAAAAAAAAAGCTTTCCTTTTTAAAATTACAGTTCAAAAATCCTACGTACCAAATTCATGGATGAATGGTACAATTTTCCCTCTCATCCTTCCAGAGTTAAAGCTTGTTTCACACCAAACTGAACATCAGTTGTCCCTTTAGAACATCAAAGAGTCAAAATTAAGCTTTCCACATCCTACTTCCTTGGGGACATCAATGAGATTAAAAGCTGAAGGTACGGTACTGAAGTTATCCTTTTTAGAAGTCCCATGCTTTGGTGCTTATTATTAAAAGAAAATTCATTTCACATGCCATGTGTTAGGTAACTACTGTGTGTCACGCAAAAGACAGTTTTCCACGTTTAGAATTGCTCACAATGAAGCCCTGAGGTAACTGCCTTTTTTCCAGGCAACAGTAATACAGTTCCCTTTGACATTTAAGCATCCTTATAACCTACACTAGTATATGCAACTTGGAGCAGTCAATATTGATTATCAATGGTCCCCAAAGATGGGATCTGTCCAGTTGATTTCTGTTTGTTTTTAGGATAAACACCCAGCAGAACGGGCTAATTTGGGTGCAGTGTCTTCTAACGGAGCTTCAACTGAATTTCCCAGGTCTCCGTTTTCATGTCCATCAATACTCGGCTTCTTATCAAACACTGCAAGTCAAAGAGAAATTTTATTTAAGGAGGAGAAGCAATCTCAGGAAGGACAGATCAGTACGCCTTATTTCAGAAACCAGAAAGCATGCTGAAATGACTACCAAAACAGGAGCTAATAGGATTTTAGCAGAACATAGTATGACAAGAAAACTGTTTCTACACCATTCCAACCTAAAAAAAAAAAAAAA
>NW_010398083.1:4184-20972 GCF_000710305.1 Buceros rhinoceros silvestris | reverse complement strand
ACATTTTTGTCCACCAACCAAACAAAAAAAAAAAAAAAAAAAAATTATCTGAAGAAGCCAACAACACGAAGTGTTAAGGGGAATTAACCACTCCTAGACCAGAGCCAGGAAAAGATAAGATTAAATTTGAATTTCAGCCTTTGGGAAAAAGTGATCACAGAAAACCCCCTACAAATTAATTCAGCTGTCTCTAAGTAAAGCAGGCCAATAAGTGAGGGATCAACCAAAAGAGCTGACAGCCTACTAGTAGGTTAATTAACAGTAGATTAATTTTACAATGAATATAAAGAAGCCAGTGTTTTGCAGAAATTGGTTTGCATATTGAGATTTCATAATTAAACTGCATGTAACACATTTTAGAAGGTTTACCTTGCGAGGGTTTGACATCTGCATTTGGATCTTTCCTCTTAGTACTTGAATTTGCACCTTCTTCCAATTCATCAAGATATAAACGATAACGGTGTCCACTCTCATCTTCGTATTCTACATTTTCATCATCCGAATCAACTTCTGGAGCAACGTACACTACTTCGAATTCAATCTCGCCTCTCTAAAATGCAACGCAAGATCATAAATTTACTTACTACTGCACAGCTACCTAAGGGACCACTGAGAACAAACACATTTCACTGTTGTAAACACACTTACAGTTGTGTTGGAAGTTTCGGAGATAGTATCTGAATTAAGTTCTTACTGACTTAAGTACAGCTCTATAGCTAAGATTCAAAGTCACCTGAATTTCTTACCAATACATTTCAAACTTCTAATGAGTAAGTTTTCTCATAAATTAAGCGTCCCTGTTAACTGTCTGAAAATGGGAAGCAAGGCAGGAAGAAGATTCTAGACCACAAAGCATATGAAAAACACTGTTTGGCTGGAGCTGTCCCGTCATAAAAGAATAAAACATATGTCACCAAATAATTACTTCTGTGGGCAATGCAACGGGCTGATTTCCATCAGCCTTACTGAAGAATCGTTAGCCAGTAGTGGGTTTGCCTGAACCAGGACTGGCTTAGCATTTTTCTCTTTAAATCACAAGAGGATTAAGTGTAAGGTGATAGGGATTCATGAATCACCTTAGCTTTGCATAACACTGTGTTTAACAGAAAAACCTTAAAAATTCAAGGTAATTCAATAGGCAGAACATGGGAAGTACCACTGTCCCAACAGCTTAACAGGTCCCAACTGACCTGTTGAGAAAGAATAGTTACAGCTTCTTTATGCTTGGCATCTCTTAGGTTGACTCCATTTACTGCCAGAATAGCATCACCAACGTGCAGTCCTCCACATCGATCAGCAGGTTGTCCAGGGTGGATTTCAGAGATCAGTATTGGAACACCATGCTCCTTCCCACCCTATAAAAAACAACCCAAACAAACAGAAGAAAAACGATCATCATTCTTGTAGTTGCTCTTAAAGTACTTATTCCAATTTTTATCATAGAAAATGAGACATAAAGAATGCTTAAGAAGAACGCATGAGGTGCTTCCCTTAATTCGTCTCCCCACAACTGAATGGACAAATTTTAAATATATATACTCAAAGAGCCAAAAGAGACCATTCTGAATAATAATAAAAGTTAAAATCACATACAAGCTCATGAGACAACATCAAAACCTCACTAAAAAGGTGTATCAGGCACCATGTTGACTTGCAAGAAAAAACATTCATATTTGGAACAAAAGTATCATAGTCGGAATTTTCAAAATTTTTTGTAAAAAGTTCATGCAGCTTTTTTTAGGTGAGATGCCAATACTGATATTTTGGAAGTCAGTCTCAGATTTTTTTTCTGCTCTTCTACAGACTTACCACACCTGAAATACCCCACTGGCTAATCTGCTGAAGTCTCTATGCCCTAAACATAAAGCTGAACTCATAATTTTTACAAAAACTAGCAGTTCTCTATTTCCTCATCTACAAAAATGAGTCTTCAAGTTCTAGCACCGCAGCGATGGAACTGTGTATGCTTTTTTCCTTGTGATCTAACACCACATTCACTGATTCACGTATTTCACAGAAGTAAAACACAAAACTAAATTGCTTCTTCCGTACCATGGAAAATAAACGGCAGTACTTACTGTGATTGAAATTCCCAGTCCTTCATGGTCTTCTTTAACTAGCAGAACTTTTCTGATTGGACCAACACCTTGACTCTTCTTTAAGGCATCAGGGTCCTAGTTGGATAAACAACAAACACAGCATAAATACAAGTGTGTGAACCAGAAAGTGATGCACCTCTGCATTTTAGTTCTTAAAATTGTAACAGGCAGTGTATCAGCAACAGTTTTAGAGTAGCTCCAGGCAGGACAAACTCACAGTGTCCCTTTTACAGGCAGGATAAGAAACCAGAAAAGATTCCTCGCTACGCTCTCCTGATGAGAATAATTGAGTTGTTTTGGTGCTGAGTGATGCACAACACAGAACTTAACTTCAAAAGAAGGAAATCAGCCACATATTAAAAATACAAACGGCCTACATGAAGGAATGCTGATTGCTGCTGAAAAGTTCTATGATGTAAATTTAAGACTAGCCAAATGATGTAAGATGTAACACAGCCCAATACAAGTAAGACTGCTTGCTCAAGTTTATTTTTGTTGTAATAAAAATAAACCATAGCAAAAGCCATTCAACTCAAAAGGAAAGAGAGACTAAATAAATCAAGGTGTTTATTTTGCTTTTGTTAAGCCACTGTTGCCATTCTGTATACCTTTAAAATCACACACACACCTATTTGTCCACCGACATTTTATATGCAATTAACAACATAAGCAGTAAGATCCGTTGGACCAACTAAGGCATTTAGACCAGATCAAAGGAACACACTTTCTTGAAAATGGTTTTATGCACTGAACACTGGAGTGATTAACAGGTCATGCGCCAAGCTGGGTGAATTCTACCTTTTAAAGGTCTTATTTTCAAAAGCACCTCTTGGAGGAAAAAAATTTTACAGTGCCAATTTACCTGGCCTTTATAACGTGCTCTAAAAATGAGTTTCGGTTCAATCTGATCTTAAGAATGTTATTCTTCTTGGGTTTTGTAAATGAGTTAACTCCATATTTTGAAACTTAGGTAATAAAATTATGCTGTTAAATTCACATTTGTACACACACATAGCAGAGGCTCAGTTTTCAAAAGGACTAAGCGTTCCTACTTAAGTCAAAAGAATTGTATCGTCTTTCGTGGAAATTTATGGGGACATGCTATTCAGCATGGAACCATCCTTCAGCATACAAAAAATTATATATTTAGAGGTGATGTTTAAAAAAACACAATATTGAAGTGAAAACAATCACAGAAATGAAGAAATAACTCGTGTCTATTTTCCACAAATGCTGAAGATTATGGAGGAATGGCTCATCTTTTTCAACTTACATGTCCTGGAGGTGCTTGCATTGGTCGTTTTAAATCATTCCGACCTCGACAAGCTCTAATAACAGTTTTGTGACGGTGAAGGTGTATTTCTGCTTCAAGCTGGTTCCAAAGCTTGTCATGAGCAGGTCCTTTCATATCTCGTCCTAGTAACTGAATCTGCTGGACCCTATATAGTGGCAAAGAGAGTACAATAACATGTATATTACAGCTGAAAAATTAATGTATTGCACAACTCAAACACTTCATCTGGCTACAGCACACAGTCACCAGCAACTAGTGCAAGTCAAAGAACTGTGAGGATTTTATTTCTTCCTTCTTTATCAAGGATCTGGATGAAAGGATCAAATGCACCCTCAGTACGTTTGCAGATGACACCAAGTTGGGCAGGAGTGCTGATCTGACTGAGGGTCAGGAGGCTCTACAGAGGGATCTGGACAGGATAGATCCATGGGCCAAAGCCAATGGTATGAAGTTCCATAAGGCAAACTGCTGGGTCCTGCACTTGGGCCACAACAACCTGCTGCAACACTACAGGCTGGGGGAAGAGTGGCTGTAAACTGCCCAGCAGAAAAGGACCTGGGGGTGTTGGTCGACAGTCAGCTGAATATGAGCCAGCAGTGTGCCCAGGTGGCCAAGAAGGCCAATGGCATCCTGGCTTGTATCAGCACTGGTGTGGCCAGCAGGAGGAGAAAAGTGACTGACACCCTGTACTTGGTGCTGGTGAGGCCACACCTTGAGTGCTGTGTCCAGTTTTCAGCCCCTCACGACAAGAAGGACGTTGAGGTGCTGGAGCGGGTTCAGAGAAGGGCAACAAAGCTGGTGAAGGGTCTGGAGAACAAGTCCTGAGAGGAGCAGCTGAGGGAACTGGGGTTGTTTCGTCTGGAGAAAAGGAGGCTCACAGGAGACCTTACTGCTCTCTACAACTACCTGAAAGGAGGCTGTAGTGAGGTTAGGTTCGGTCTCTTCTCCCCATGCAACAAGTGACAGGGCAAGAGGAAATGGCCTTAAGTTGCACCAGGGGAGATTTAAATTGGATATTAGAAAATACTGCTTTACAGAGAGGGTTATCAGGCATCGGAACAGGCTGCCCAGAGAAGTGGTGGAGTCACCATTCCTGGAAGCGTTTAACAGACATGTAGATGTGGTGCTGAGGGACATGGTTTAGAGACCCTGGCAGTGCAGGGTGAACGGTTGGACTCGATGATCTTAAAGGGCTCTTCCAACCAGATGATTCTGCAAATGTGAGACTCTTCCTACTCGGTCTTAAGTTTGGAGCTGCCTTTGGGAATGAAAAGGAAGAAAACAAGAACAAAAATCTCATGCTAAAGGACATGGATTGACTTCACATACCTTCCAGCTAGTTCCTTATCTAAATACTTGGCTGCCAATCTTGCTCCATAAACCTCAGCCTGAAGCACAGCTATGTGTCTACAAAGTGCTTCATTTTCCTTCCTCAGCAATTTCACTTCAGCTTCCAGCTGAGCTTCTTTCACTTTTTCTTTCTTGTTAGCTTCAAGTTCTCTCTCCTTTACAAAAAAAAGGGTAAAAAATGTTGAAAAGCTTTTATAAAAGTTAGTGATGAACGAGCACTTACTGTTTCTGTACACACAATCCAAAATTACTGTGTACAAGACATGCATGCAGGAAAAAAAAAAAAAATGGAAGTAAGGACTCTGGCACTGCAGCTAATGCTTTGCATACTCCCCTCTGGGGAGAGGAGACCTTGCATTCAACTTTGTGCTCCTGACATGATTTCTATTCAGCTTAAAACTCCTTAGCACAAAATGCATATACTAGTTCAAAGTCCATGGATGAAAAATCGCAACAGTGCTTCTCCCTGTCACACAACGTAGCAAAATTTAAGCAGCCTGAGTATCATCCTTACTTCTTCCCTGTGTTCAAAGAGGAGATTCATGCAAAGAGAGAGAAGACTATTTTAAAAACAAAAAAAGTAATTACAAAAACACTGAACATTTCAATTTGACAATATTCTTTTAACATGATTTTTAACTCAATGTCAAGGAAATGTTCTTGAAGTTTATATGCCCTTAAAATGACAATTATTTTCATGCAAACACCAAGAAACGTCCAGACAAGGACATTTCCAAATCAGAGTCTAAAGACAACAAAAACAAAGCCACACATGAAGATGCTCCCCTGACAAACTTAAGATAAATTAGTGCAAAATAGTTTTGTTAAAAAAAAAAAAAACAAAACACCACACCACACACACAAGAAAAACCCTACACTAAAACCAGATTTCAAGCAAGGGTACCTTTCTTCCATGAAATTCCACATCAAAACGGAATTAGAGAAATACACATCACACCCACAGTGCTCCACCCCAAAAACAGTCATCACCTTTTCTAATACGCAGAGCACTGGAGTGAAAGGAATCAGTATGCTCAGACTGCTCTTCTACAAAATCTACTTTAAGAAGGGATGTTTGATCACTTGTGTATTTTATATCCCTTTTACAAAGTGGGGGAAAAAAGCCCACTGCCAACCAGGAAAATAGTAGAGACAGAGGACCTGTCACTGCTTCCCTTTAAAAACAACTGCCGACCGAAATAGCAACAAAAACTAAGTTCACCATAATGTATTTCTGAAGAGTTTCAGAGTAACTAAAACCCTACTCTTTGTACTTGCACCAATTACATTGTTAAACAAATGAAAACAGCAAGTGCTATTAAAGAAGCGGAAACAAGATTTTACAGAACTGGCAAGACAAATCTGTCACCAAATTGTGAATACCCTTATTCACTATTCCAAGCCTGGACATAAAACCACGAATGCAGTCGGTACCACCACATCTGAAAAATGAAGCAAGGCTGGTCCTTCCAAAGGCAGGGGTTTTCACAACAGGTCTATGTGAATATATATACAGCTATTAGCCAGAAAGGCAGCTCTGAATGCAATGATTCCACTAACTCACTCATCTTTTAAATACCTCTATCAGGTTAGGTGAATAAAGTACATTACACATACGTAACATGCTGGGCAAGAATTGCCTAGCCTACTGCTCTGGAGTGGCGGCACAAAGACTGCTTTAAATCACTGGTCTTTCACTCCCTGCAATCGCCATACCGACCCAGTTTCAGATCAGGTTTGACTCCGTGGGCTTTGTGTCACACGAAGCCACTTCTGGTATTTAGCCTTTGTGAGCCGACTCATTCATAAATCTTGTTCTGAACCGCAGCTTCACTCCTAAACCAAGAATTCTATCTGCATTTCAAGAAAAGGAGTTTCTAAAGTTACACCAGTACTCTCTATGGTGACAGTGATGGTGCTGAAGCTCTTGGGCTATCTCAATTCACATTCGTTGTCAGCAGCCAAAGAGCAGTTACAAGAATTCAAGAGTGCCACCATGCTGCGTTGCCTCTGCCACGTGCTTGAGCCGTAGGAAGGCACAGTTCAGACAAAACACTCATTTCACAGTGGCTGGAGAGTCCACATACGGGTACAGTGTTCCCGTAACACTTACGTTAGCTATGTACAGTGCCAATATTAAACCAAGATGCTCTAAATGGTGTAGGTCCCCTGTCTGTGAACATGTTCATTTTTAGAACATGTTTTATTTGATGAATACAAAAAGACACAGATTAGAATTTAACACAGACACAGTACGGTACATTATTCACACCCAAACCTTCATTTTCTTCCTCACTGGATATTTTCACTTTGTTTTATTTATTGAATAAAAAAATCATAAAATAAAAATTCTTAATCATTTTTGCCAATAATTTGTTAGAGTGTCCCAGTCTTGTTTTGAGTCGGGGAAAAAAGCTTTAGAGATGCACGAGTTCCTTGATGTATCTAAAATACAACTTCGGAAAAGAATTCCAACCTCCCCCAGACCCAAGATATTTGATTACACTAGCAAATTTCATATAGCACATTTTACTGTGTTTATACCAAGTAGCCACCTTAAAAACTCTCATTAACACTGAAATTTTCCATTGTTTTCCTCCGAATTTGGTTTGTCATTTAAATAAAACAGAATGTCAGAAGTTGTACTTCTAAATGGAACCACTTGTAGTCATGCATTTTACACATTATACCTGTAATACCAACCAAAAAAAACCCAACAGAACAAAAATGCAACAGCAATGCTGAAGATCAAAGCCTACAGTTACCAGCTATCCTGTTGCTTTTCCAAGGGCAAACACTGAGTAACGATAATCAGGTATATAATACAATAAAAGCAGAAAAGCTGTTGAAAAACCTTTCAAGTCTATCACAGTGAAAGACAAAAAGATAGGAGTTAACTTTGCTTCACTTTTTCTTTTTATCCACGTATCATTGTGTTTATATGCTTTGGGCTGTAAATAAAGTAAATCATGCCCATTAAAAGAACAGATAAAAGGGAAAACAAGGAGGAGTTCATGGGATTTTTTTTTTTAAATATAACACATAGAATATTTATAATTACACTGACAAATATGTACAGTGTTTATGCTTTAGAATTTGTATAACACCTTAACATTTTTTTGAAATACTGCCAGAAAAAGAATCTCTCAGAATGTCAAGCTGCCAGATAACACCCCAAATTAGCTATAAAAATAATAAAACGCACACAGACTTAAGAAAGGAGGCATGAAAACTAAAAAAGAAAAAAGAAAATGCAAAGAAAATCCTTTATGCAGCATCTTGCAAGCTGACAGGAAGAAGGAACAAGCCAGATCTGTTTTGCCAGTTTCTGAGACCCACATATATATAAGTTGTTGCACAAAACAAAAGCACTGCTTAAACATAGAAAAAAAAGGTCAATTGGCATACTTACCATTTCATCCACAGAAAGGACAGACTTAAGACAGAAGAAAAGAGTTCCACAATTAGAGAAACAGGCAATAGGAACTTCAAGAAAATGCAACAACATAAATGACTTTATTTTCTTAGAAGGCATAAAGAAAAGCATGTTGCTATAATTGCACTTAGCAGCAAATTCGGTGTTTTGCAGTGAAAGTTATTAAAAGTCTTAACCTTATTGTAGTATTGAAAACAACACTTGCTCCTAAAACACGAAGAATCTTTATAAAGAATAGCAAGATAATAGGTAACGAATGGAAGAGGTTTTGAATGTATCATTGAGAAAAACATTTTGTACATCCGTTATACAGATAACAGATGTTTTCCTTCCAGAAAGAGTAACAAAACACGTGTTACAAGAGGTACATAAGGGACAGGGAGAAGTAGAAAAAAACCCATACATCAACCGCAAAATTCAAGAAAATAATTCAACTAGGCAGCTTCCTACTCTTAGAAGAGTTGGTGTGCTTGGACTAAGCAGAAACCCCACACCTAATAACGGATTCGGCCTGAGCGACATGATGTTCTCAATTGCTCAGCAATCCAAGACATTAAAAATGTCTTAGTCCCCTGTTTTGTATAGTTTTACAGTTTGCAGAGTATACAGTTACAGTAAGAGTCTACACACAAAAGAACAGTGTTTGTCATTACAAAGAAAGCAGGAAAGTAACTAGTACAGAACTGTATTTCCCCACGGCTTATTCTGTTGACACAGTCCTTCTCTGCCCTCAGAAGCTTTCTGACTGCCAGAAGGTCAGCATGACAGTTTTTATTTACTTAAAACTCAGCCTTTCCTTTGTCATTCAAGCAGCCTCCGTTTTGCTTGTTCAAGCTTCCCACACCTTCATAGCTTTCTGTATCTACAACAGTGTAAAGCTGAGCTTCTCTCCATTAAAACTATGAAGTCCCTACAGGCAATGTAAAGCAAACTAAAATGATTAGCCCTGATGTTTATAAAAAAGCAGGAACTAAATGGAGTTAAGGAGGGAGTATCAGTCTGGGCTGTTAATAAAATTCCATTTCAACACAGATAAAATCTGAAACAATGCAAGTAAAACATTTACTGTCACCTGTGGAAAAAAAGACTGTTGTCAATAGCATGGAGATTTAACATAGCTTTAGAAATTGGTTATAACGTAAGGAGAAAAAAAAAGTTTAAAGTATTACTCTCTGTGTCACTCAACAATTAAGCCTCACTAATAAAATCTAGGGACTGAAATCACTCACAGTGATGTTGGCTAAAAAAAAAACAAACAAAACTTTGCCTCATGTCACCATGCAGCCTATACTTAAAAAAAAAAGATGGTGATACTGCTGTGTTTTATTATACATTAAATAACAGGACAAAACAGCAGAGGAGACTGATCTCATGTTCCACATATGCTGGGACTAGGTATGTGTAACCAACCTGTGAAGCAGTTTTAAAAATAGCCAGAGAGATTTACATCAACAGTCAGAAACCACAATCTACCCTACAATGCTTTATGTTTCTAGTTTACAAAGTCTAGAGCCTGAAACTGTGCTGTGGCTAGTAATGAGGCAAACTGGTTGTCAGTCAATGCACAGATTAATCATTGTTAACTTTTTGTGGGCTTTGTAAGGCTCTAAGTTTCTAAAAAACTTACTGTGCAAAATTATCAGTGGTTTATTGATGTCTTTCATGACAGTCTGCTGCATGTAGCACTGGATAGCACTGTAGCTGCATCTCCAGCATTCTTGTAGAGAAAGAGTGACAACAGAGAAAGGACTGTGATACCCTCTACCCTCTCTCTGTATGGCACAACAATCCCATTCTTACTCTTATCAGAGTGTAACTACAATAAAAACAATAAACTTACCTCACTTTAGGCTTCAATATACACGAAGATCTGGTTGTATCTGTACATTGTAAACTCTCACTTTTTGCAACTTCTGTCTCCAGAAAAGCTTTTTTTTCCCCCACCAAAATATTTTAATATTTTACTTTATGAAGAAACCACTAAAAATGGGTTAAATAAAATCCACTTATTCAATTCTTATTTATTATTCTGATGTTATTTATGTTATTTTAATGGTTGGTACCAACCAACCATTAATGTTATTCCAAAAATAAAAAGTTATCTCTCTCTAACATTTTTAATGTGAGAATTTGCAGCTGGTTCATTCACACCCTCCGAGGAAGGACTTCAGCAAGGTGAGAATATAATCCTCCATTCAAGCCACCATACTCACCAGTTTTGCTTTAATAGCCCCTGAATCACCACTCTGACCGGTTTTGGCATGTAGCTGCAGTTGAACAGCATGGAGTTGCAGAAGCTGATCGTGCACTTCCTTTTCCAACACGGCTTTCTCTGCCTGCGTTTCTGTCAGTTCAGACTTCAGATCAACTAACTGTGCCTGTGGAGACATAATCCATCAAGGCAATTAAAGCAGTGATTAAATGGGGTCATCAGAACTGTGACACACAGACACTTCCTTTGCTGGGACATACATGCCATGCATGTTGTAATACAGGTAAGATAACATATGATTTGCAGGCTTTCCCCCACCACTGCCACAAAACTCTTTTCATCCTCAAATCCACTATCAAACAACCACACCTCCAAAAGCAACAACAGCGGAGATTTTCCTCATGCAGACGATGGCACGTGATGTTGACGCCAACTCCAGAAGAGGGCAATGGCATTAAACCGGTGTAGGATTTACAATCATAGCAATGTAAACACAATTTAAAACTTTAAAAAACAGTAAATCTGATTGGAAAAAAATCTGCAAAGTAAAATGACAATTATTAATGCAACAGTGAAATAAAATAACCCAGTTTACAACTGGTCTATTATCAATAGCTTAACTGAAACAGTAAATGAGGCGGGCAATCCAGAAGCCATAAATTAACATGTCCCTAAAATACCTATGTAGAAAACTACAAATAGTTATTCACTCTTAAAGTGGTTTTAAAACTGTTTAAATACTGTTTACATGTAGTTTTTATATCTGGAATAAAAGAAAAGTTCTAACATGTTTTCCAAGCTACTTCTTATCCTCAAGTTCAAGTAACATTTTGTAAGATAAACTACACTTACGCAAGCTTTAAAGCTACTATTTGCCAAAAAAAGCCCCACAGATCATGACGAATTCAGGGGATTTTTAGGTAAATTCCCAGAGCACATTTTTGCTTCCAAAAAACTGAAACTAGGAGAGCAAAATGGAAAAGCCACTAATTCTTAAAAAAACCCCCACCTCTCATATTAAAGCAGGGTATTTTAGATATTTTAAACTAACTACATTAAACTAACATTCAAATTCATCATGAATATGAAGTTACAAGCCAATGCTCACCCCATTCAACTATGTAAAATGTCTGTATCAGTTAAAAAAAACCAGAAAAAGTAGGAAGCATTTGACCATCAGTGGAGCACAGTTACTAGGTCTAACTTCAGGTACATAATTTAGATGGGCAGCCTCCTTGAACTTCCAGCATAAATTAAGACATAAGTAGGCTCTTGCAGAGGTAATTCAGAGCACCCAAATTAGAGCGCAACTGGATGAGATGGGCCAAGCCCATCTCCAGCGTGCTGCTGCCAAGACTGGAGGGTAGGAGACGCCCTGCCCGTGAGCTCTGCTGACTTCAGATCGGACCATGCACAACAGAGCAGAACCACATCTCCCTGCCCTCTTAGATGGAGCCTCAACAGAACAGGTGAGCATTTATTTTGTGTCGAGGAATGGGGCTGCACGCACCTTCCAGCTGCCAGAATGAAAAAAAACCTGTATCATCTGTAAACCCTCACAGAACTCTAAAGCAGAAATTGCTTCCCACAGTAAAATGGTATTTGTAAGACTAGACAGCCATATCACTGTAGAGAAATGGCTTGCTTACAAGCCTGCATTGTTCCCCCCAACGACCAGCCACTGCTAAAGTCTCTCTGGTATGGATGATCTACCCTCAAAAAAAGCTGAACTGAACTAAAGTAGTAAAATAAAGTATTGCCAGTCTAAGAGGTGATGATACAGTACAGAGCAGATAACTTAAGACCTTAACACTGAAGGCACAGTTTGACCCTGTCACAATTTCATGTGATGCATAACAGTATCACTTCTACTTTATTATTATTGTTATTATTATTCTTACATAATGATACTAATTCTACTTTAAAAAGACCACTGATGCCTTCCTCCCTTCAAAAAGGTACTAACAGCTAACACAGTGACTTTCATTGCTTTTTTATATACATGCACAAACACTCATCCATTCTCGTTCAAAATGCCTGCTGAATCAGAAAGTGGCAGAACGGATGAATTACACCAGTTTAATATTGTCCAGCCTCTCCCAGTAGAGAATGGCATATAAAGAACAAAACAGTTACAGCAAAAAGACGCAAAACAAGAAGTTACTTCCCTGAGCAAATTACAAAGCAGTGAGAATGATGGCTACCAGCTCTGCACCACAAATGATGCTCCAGAGGGAGCACAAAGAGACTGTCAAACTCATAATAATATAAATAGGACTCTGCACATGACCTAGAATTTAAATTCATATAATTCATAAGAAAGAGAGCAAAATGAGAAATGGTTTGACTGCACATCACGGAAGTAATCTGCGTATACATTATGAAAAGTCAGAAATCTATCCCCAGGAAGAGATTCCAACATGTGAGTCACACCAAACCGCAAACACAGGAAGCTGGTTTCAAATCTTGTGATCTACTTGGATGAAGGCTGACATAAATTCCCTACATTATTTCACAGAAGTTCTGCCTTTCTCTTGGCCAGCTCAATTAATTCTCCTTTATGTCACTCTTACGAGCACTACTTTTTATCCACATTCCCTCACCTGGTTAGAAAGGAATCATATGGAAGACCACTGGAACTGTTCTACGTTCAGTTTTGGAAGCTACTCAGTAAAAACCACAAGCAAGAACAGTAAGGCCATTCCTTCTGCATGAGGCAGGGGCTCTGACAAAAAAAAGACAATGTCAGAACATATAATTGTAATGTTTCAATTTACATAAGCACAATACGGATAAATTAATGTTGTGCAAGCAAATCCTTTAATTGGTAGCTTTTTGGATATACTCCCCAACACAGGAAACCATTGAGCTTCACGGTTCGGAGAGATTAGCAAGAGCCACCAAACAACA
The DNA here is from genome assembly GCF_000710305.1 of Buceros rhinoceros silvestris. Lineage (NCBI taxonomy): Eukaryota > Metazoa > Chordata > Aves > Bucerotiformes > Bucerotidae > Buceros > Buceros rhinoceros. The sequence goes on along the minus strand of NW_010398083.1, from coordinate 7,671 downwards.
AAGACAGAACAGAAACTTTTAGAGGCTGAAGAGAAGGTAGCGTGTTTACTTCCATAACACTCTTTAACAGTAACCTACCCGATTCAGGCAAAAGAGGAACCCTTCTGTAGTCAGGGCAGTACACAACTGTGCAGATGAGCAGCTATCACACATCAGCGAGTACCACACTGCAAGGCCTCAGCGAGAAACCTCAGTTACTCACTGCTAGAGCATCTGTGAGTCTGTGCCCCAGGCAACACACAGTTCGTAGCAGGACTGGACTGTGGCTCATGAAGGTACGATTTCATTGCAAAAACTTACACCTAGCCCTACAGAACAGACAGAGAAGAGGAGAATCGAGCAGACAGGATACGAGAGAGATGGAATTTGCACAGCTCTTTTTTCCTTTTATTCTGACACCTGTTGGTAAGGTCAGTGTCTTTTGAGAATTGCTTAGTTGTCTGACTCGCTGAAGTCTTGGATACTTTTCTCACACCAAGATTTGGAGCCAATGGCAAAGGGAAGTGCCCAGTCTGGGCCTTACAATGGAAGCCAAAGTTTACCAAAATCAACCAGAAAACAACCAAGTTTCTTGTTTACTAGAGGAAGTCAGACCATTTGTTTCAATGCTTCACTTTTCCCACCTCTCTTGTCTGGGGACAATAATCACTAACTTTTCCTAAAGTGTTCCGAGAAATGTTTCAGCTCAACACTGGCTGCTAACTGAGAACCCTGAGAAGTTCGGTACATGAGAAACTATGGGAAAGGCTAAGGAAAAAAAAAACAACCAAAAACAACAGCATTACTGACAGAACCACTTATTTTCTAAAGTACCTCATTCCAGCAGTTCTCCAGTTTATCAATAATTATTAGACACATTATCAATTCCTTTCTTTGTATTTACTGTCCCAATTGCAATCCTCACACTGTCAACTCTACAAGACATACTCCTTGGTTTCTTACCTTTTTTCTCCTTGCTGTTCTAAAGAAAACCCAGAGCAGCCTTTAATACTGATTGGATCTGTCTGGGGTGGGAGGAGGAAAGGTAATCCCACAAGTCTGTTTTTCCCTTTTCTTCCCCAAAGTACCAGTAAACATGTGTGATTTTGGGAAGACCTGGTGTTTCAGATTATCACTCCGTTGGTCTATAATCAAGCTACTTCTAATTCTAAATAAAAGTCTATAGTTAAGTAAATTGAAGATCTTGGTCAAATTAATAAAATAGTAAAACTCAGTATTTGTCCTCCAAACAATCTAACACAGAGATGATACCAAAATTGTTTTGAAAGGCTAAATATTTATTCGATTTTGGGGCACATTTTGCCATTTACCAGGTATTTTCTATTTCACAGAGATCTTACACCTATGAAAATCAAAACAAAATTTCAAGTGAAGTAACTCAAGAATTTATAAATTATTTTTTTATTTGTAAGATATAAAAGAAAATAAATTTTGGCATTAAGCAACAAACAAATACTTATTCCACAAAGCACTGAAAAATATCATTGGCAAAATAAAAAAAACCCTCTAGTCGAAACAGTCCAGACACAAGGTCTTTCCATTTTTAATCAACAGTTCTTATTTCCTGTTTAAGCAGTTATGAGTTACCAAAAACCTGCCTGATATAAACGATCTTACGCTAAATATGTATTTTAAGCTGCCAATATAATACTTTTCAGCTTAAACGCTGGAATTGATTGCGCTGACAGTCATGGAGTTCTTGAAGTCTTAACCAGTGTTTTTCATTACGGGCGAGAGAGCTTTGAACCTTAGAAACAAAATAAAAACCATTGAGGTCTCTTCTGATTATTCTGTACCACTTATCATTTTTTCATATGTTAGTCTGAACTCTCGTAAAAAACGTATTTACCCACCTGACCATTTTTCACAAAAAAGTGATTGTTAGAATAACACCACAAAACCAATTTATTTCTCTAAGATCTCAGAGATCCCATGCTAAGTTTGTACATAATGGAGAAAAAAAACGTGGCCCTTGCCCTCACAATGTAAATACATGAAAGAAATGATGAATAAATGTAACATGAAAGAGAAGTACAAGTACAGAGGTATTTGCGTACAGAACTGCACAACAGGAAGTAGATAGCCAGCATGCTAAAACCACAAGTTACCATTTCTCAAAACCATTACTGCTGGAATGAGGCATTAAGACAACGGTGATGTCACGCTCTCTGAGATCTGAAGCATCAGAGGGAGCAAACACAGACTTGAGAAAACTCCAGAGAGTGGGGTAGCGGTGACTGAGATACCATGTTGACAGGAAACAATCTACCTCTCACTACTGAAAGTGAAACCAGTTGCAGGGAAGCGGGAGGCAGAGAGATGGCATCGACAGATCAAATAATGAATATATTCTTAGCTTTGGTAAAAGCTTTATTGTTTTGTGAGCTGTCATTTCAGTAATTTCTACAGTACAGACAAGAGTTTTATTTTAAAGTATCTAAGACTTACCCACTGCCCAGACATGAGGACTCAAAATAGAACTGAATTGGAAGGCCAGAATAAAAATGCCTGAATAAAAATGAGCCGAAGGCCTGAATTCCCTCAACATCAAAGCATGATGCATGCTTTTTGAGGCTTGTAATGATGCACTTTTCAGTTTATTAATTTGTAGCTAAAAAAAAAGAAAAGACTAAGCACAATGAACAGATTTTTCACAAAGGAAAGCTAGATACATACAAAAGTACCTGTCATATTACCTGCCCCTAGTGACTAAAAGTCATAAGACAAGCCTTCACCAAATCCCTTTAAAGTAGCAAACATCTCTTTAAGATTTTTTCATTTTCCTTTCATTTCAGGCCTTTAGGGTACACCTAATTCATTCTCACATGAAGCCCTCTAAACTCAAAGTACTTAAGGGGAGCCTATAAGAAAGGTGGGGACAATCTTTTTAGCGGGGCGTGTTGCAATAGGACAAGGGATGACGGTTTTAAACTCAAAGAGGGGAGATTCAGACTAGCTAAAAGGAAGAAATCTTTTACAATGAGGGCGATGAAACACTGGAGAGAGGTGGTAGATACCTGGAAACACTCCAGGTCAGGTTGGCTCTGGGCAACCCAATCAATCTAGCTGAAGATATTCCTGCCTAGTACAGGGGAGTTGGACTAGATGACCTTTAAAGATCCCTTCCAGCCCAAACCATTGAATGATGAAATATTGAATCAATTATAAAAGTCTTTAAACTGGCTTTTTTTCTACTGAAGATGATTTTTTTTCCTACCATATCATCTCTGGATGACTGCAGTTAGGACTTCGGGAAACATCGAACACAAGCAGACTACCAATTAAAAAACCTCACAAAACCTGGTAACATTTTATTATTTCTGTCTTAGTTTCCTAAACAAGGCAGTCAACCGCCATCATTTCATCTGCAGGTACATTTCCCCCTATTTTGCCTTCCCTCCCTGCTGATTTGAACCGAATCCATTTTCAAGATTGAAACAAATCCATTAGAGGGGTAAAGGTGTGATTAAAGTTCCTGCAACGCACA
>NW_010398083.1:0-4046 GCF_000710305.1 Buceros rhinoceros silvestris | reverse complement strand
GGAAACGTGGGAAGAGTCAGTAGCTCTTTGTTTAATCCACCTAGAGACAAGAGCACGGTGGCTAGGCAGCCAGGCAGGTAGATGGAAGGGCGAAGAATGCTGTGGTGTGGAACCTCACAGATCATGGGAGAGAGCTGGGGCTGCCTGAACTGGAAAGTCGTAGTGACTCAAAGTGCTTGATGTTTGCATTAGGGCAAATCATTCCCCACAGATCAGCCAGAAACAAGATTTCACAAGCTTCATTGATTCTGTTACCAATAAAACAGCTCCAGTATATATATATATATTTAATAGCTGATTTTACAAGCAAGGTCCCTATGAATCACCACAGGATCAAACCAAAATTCACAGACAAATAAAGTACATGAGGTGGCTTTACTCCTTCAGCAGCACATCCTCACGTAATGTATCCTAGACTCCAGAAAGCTGACTGACATGTGTGTTTATTTTAACATTCACTCCTGATCGGCACTATTAACCTTCTGATTTAAAGGCTGAAGGATGCAGGATCGTGAATCACAACAGAGCACATTACAAAGCTGCCCCAGGATACGCTCAAAAAAGACAATATAAAGACACAACACTAGTGTATTTGCTTAATGTTACATTTTGGGGGCATTTTTTAAAGGACAGAAATATTGCTTAAAGGCAAAAGGAGGTTAAAACCCCCCTAATTACACTTTACAAACAATGAAATCATTATTCTTAAGTGTTCCCATAACATTATACAACTGCAGGATAGAAAACAATTTTTCAGGACGTGACAGCTGTAGCTCCTACAGCCAGAGGCCTAAACATACTCACAGACACACAAGTGGTGTTGGCTGAACAGCAGAAGAGCCTGTCGTGCACAGTTAGGAACCACACAACCAATGTACCAGAAAGTTTTCACCAGGACCCATGGGTTTGGCATCAGCCCCTAGATGAGAACTATCCAAAACTCTAAAGTATTTGGTGTGTTTCTCTAACTGCTGGAAGAAAGGGTTGTCTCCATTATCTCACCAGTGTCACTTCGCCTGTTTGACTATGCTCTCCAAAAGACAGGAACACTCTACCCTTCCTCAGCCTTGACAGTTGGATTCTTCCTGCCTATTTAAGAAGCATTTGCTGGAATTTCCTCACACAACCCTAAACGTTAAGTTTAATGGACTGGTTTGAATGAGAAACCATGAAAGATATCAGAGCCCTATTAACCTCGCTGTGCTCTTTGCAAAACTAAACAACATGATAGCACTGTACAAAATGAGAGTTTTGGAATAAACAATAGACTTGGGAACTGTAATTTTTGCTGATAAAATTCCCCGCAATTTCAACACAACCAATGAATGCTTACCACTTGTCAACGATGACACTGACCAGCCTGTTTCAAAAAACTATTTTAAGACTGTACTTACCCAGACCATTCTGGATATGTAATTATTTGCACACTTTTCTCCCCAACAATCAAAAGATAATGGAATAAGCATCCATATAAAGCATCTTGAAAATTTTGTTTGTTTACATAAATGATTCAATTTACATAAATGTTTACCAACATTTATATGTCAGTCACTGATCTTTTTCATCTCTATCACTAAAATACCTGCTACTGCAGCAACTATTACTGTGTTCACTTTATGTACTGTTTCACTTTGTATTTGACTGTACTATTCTGTTTGCACCCACTTACAGGAGTACAAATTGCCTTTTTTTTTTTCTTAGATGACTGCACATTTTGCTGCCAGTGCCCAACTTCTGTCTGCCTCACAGAGGCCTCTTTCAGGTTGCCCATGCTTCGAGGTGTTTATTAAGATGATATAAATCCATTTTTAGAAACCATATTGGCAGTTTTATTATTGGCCTTATTTTGAAAGTCATACTAGCTATGCCACATGACTCAGTAAATAAAACTAAGAAACATAAACGGAAATATTGGTTTCCTTCCACTTAATCTTTGGCAACTCCCAATAAATGAGGTGGAGAAAAGGAAAACACTTTACTACATGCTGACTGAAACTAAACTTGTATAGAATTCCAAAGCCTCTGATGCAGAAGAATGTTATTTAAGTATAGGTGACATCTTTAAAAAGGGCATAATTACAGTGGGAGAAAATAAATGTATCAAACTAATGACAATTTAGTATATAAGCCAACAGGAGCAAACTTGTACCTCATCTCCCAAAAATCTGGAAACTGCTCTCATTTTAGGATATAAAATTAGCGGGATCAAATCCCATTCAAGTGGTATTTCAAAAGACCACATTCTATCTAGTACCAACAGATTCTATTCCAAAAGAGAAAAAGTATTCAGAGTAAAATAAAATAACATCTCAGTAAATACTGGAATTTTTTACAATATTCAAAAAAATTAAACCATTTACTTTTCCTATGAAGTTACTGCAACTATGTTACCAGTTTTATAGACACATCTGTCACTGAGCAATGAAGTATCTTGGACTTCAACAGGTGCATTTCTCACTACAAGGCAAAGGAGAGAGGGGGAAAAAAGTCCAAACAGACCCTCATGAAAAGGTGTATGGTCCTACCTTGGTTTAAAGAGTACTGCTAAACAACAAAGCGGACTGTAATTCTCCAGTGTGCTCCATAAGATGGACTCACGCTCTATGAAAAATCATCATGCACATAAAGCCACCTACTTTTGGGGGCCTGGGGTTTTATTTTGGTTTGCCTTTTTTTTTAAATAGGGATTTTCAGATTACCTACATAATACTACCTACACTTTGCTGATACACTAACAAGTTACTTACAGAAGTATTAAGCTCACATGTTTCTCCAAACCTGCTAACCGATTCCTAAGTTCAAAGTAACCTACACAGGCAATTAACTGCTAAGACATATACTTAAATGTTGTCCTTAACTTCAGCAGGCACATTGGCTTAACACCACTGCTAAGACACAGGGTGTGCTCTACCAGACATTCCTTTTGAGCTTGTTCACTTAGAATTACAGAACCAGGCTGGTAGTCCAAGTGCCAGAGTTAAAGTCAAGCTCAGGTTCCACGGGCACATGAACCTAATTACTTCACATCTACAAAACTGCACTACACAGAACTTTTACTCGTCTAAATGTCCACTTCAAAAATGTCATAGTCAGCATCGTGTAATTTTTTTCACCTCAAGTGATAGTCAAGCAGGAAGAACAAATCCTATGAACCTCTTCTCAGTTAAAAATCTACTGAAATCTCACTCACTGTCAGGCTGCATATGCTGATTTATAATGCGTTCCAAGAGACAGAGCATCACCAAAAAATCTCCTTCAAAATGGCTATCGTTTCCTTTTGTTCTAAGAGCCCGAGGCCCTTACTGTCCTCTGTGAAGATACACTTCTTCATCTGTCATACTGAAGTGAGGCCGGTCTCAGAAAAGACGGTGGCTTCGACCACCTAACACTTTTTTTCCTCTTTGATAAGCTTCTTAATTCAACTTTGTCCTACTGTGACCAGCAGGACAAACATGAAAACAAATCCTCCTCCCCTTTTGTTTAATTACTTTCATTTAGGACTGCAAATGTTATTAGCACTTTTATAACCTTTCACCACCCTAAAACACAGGTAAATGTATCTGCATACAACCACTATGCATCTGCATACCTTCAGGTGCCTTCTAAAAATAACCTACCCCTGTCCTGGCAACCTCCTCTTCGGAAACTACCGCCTGCCTGGAACGCTTCTTTCACTCTTTATTCAGAAACATACCTCATCCCGTATTTCACCTAGATGCCAAAGTCCTACCGCAGGAGCTTCCACCCACCAAACTAGCTAAGCTGTGCCTCTCAGAAGGAACTCAATCACTCAGAAAGTGCGTATTAAGCTGATAGAGTTGATATATCAAAGTCTGAACTGCACTTCTTTAAGACCTGACAATTTTGGTCTAGGAAATGGAACCCACGAACAACAGAGTGACATTAATAATTTTTTATTATTAATTTGATTTTCTTTTAGGATATATTGTTACTCATTCAGTAAGACAACAGCAGGCAAACACAGCTGCAGGTGTTTGACTTTAAACAGTGACTGTTTAAAGCTAAGTATTATTTTTAAAATTATT
>NW_010398082.1:20974-24840 GCF_000710305.1 Buceros rhinoceros silvestris | reverse complement strand
GCAGCCTCTCAAACACACCTAGAAAATTGGGGCTAAGACATTTCCTTGAGCCACTACTCTTTATCCTGTCTTCTCTGTGCTAAATTTTTTTCTTGTTGAAGCCAACTCTCCAAAGAGAGTAGATCCAGCAACTGCTCCCCCATGAATGGGGGAAACTTGCATTTATATGTTGCATCTCATGTTCTGTTCCGAGACTCTCAAATGCTTTACGAAATGTGGGGCTAAGACTTTTCCTGTAGCTGCTAACCTTCATCCTATCCTCTCTGGGCTCAATTCACTTGGGCCGACACCAAGTCTACAAAGGGAGTATGCCCAGCAATTTCTCCCACACCAAAGGGGCCAGCCCCGAATCCCTAGACTGATTTTCATCTTCCCTTGGCTGTCTCCCACCTCCCACCAGGCATCTCTGGCTGCCACCTTTGCTTTTGGCACTTATCTTCATCATATGCGCTAGATGCTTTATTTACTTTGGCCAATGCCCACCTGTTCTTACTAAAGGTCAGACACAAAAGGTACTGACTCAGTGTGACGTGTCTTTAAGTAGAAACCAAGTATTGCATGCATATCTCATCCAAGTGAGTACTGAAATATTGTGAAGCCCTCACTGAACGAGTTTTAATTTCTTAACTATTAAGAACTTGGAAACATAACTTTTTTTTCCCCTTAATGTTTAAAATGGAAACGTACTTTTTTTCTTACTCCTGCTAAAATTATCACTAACTACATGACGAACTGGGTATACACACCTTGATAGTAATCACTTAAACGTTAAATTTAATCAGATTTCCTTACTTCTGTCAGCACTTTCACACAGCTATGGTCCTAGAAAGAACACTTAGCTACTGCATATCTTTATCTGCCACGCCTTTATTTAAGATTATGTACAGCTGCTGGCTGAGACTAGCCTTTTATGCTCTTTCAGAGACAAAAATTACAAACTTTGAATGCAATGAAAGCTGACAGACAGGATAGAGGCTGCAATTCTTCAACAGGTTACAACCGGATTAAGGTATCAGGCATACCAGGTACATAGGGCAAAGAACAGATAATATCATACACATGAGCAGAAAAACAAAGGTCTGGATTCCTCATTTCTTTTACTCAGGCAGGTAAAAGATTTAACCTTTTCCAAACTACAGACTGGTAAATAAACTCTACCAATTTTTTCTTCCCCAGAAAGGCTCCACCCCACTTTTTAAGCATAGTTACAGTGGATAGGTTAAAAAAATGAACACAGAAACTGTGTTCTCTCCCCCTTCAGTGTTCACACACACTCCTTAATTTTATTATGTGTTTTTAAATATAAACACTATTTAATTTTATTACTAGACATATCTTTCTTAAAAAAAAAAAAATCAAGATACTTGCTTTTCTTCCAGGTCTTCAAACCCTAAGGATATAGCATAGTAAACATCATGGTAATATTTCTGAAAAAAGAAGTTCCAGAATCCTCATCACTTTATGTAAGTTATTAGATACAAAGGAATAAAATTTATTGGTAACTACGCAGGCACATTAAAAATCTGAGTGCTTGCCATGTCCGTACAACGCTTCAGAGAACGCATATTCACCATATGTATTGTTCATGTTTGCACAGGTACAAAAGAAATCTTACGAGTGCTAACTGCTGTCAGGTTAGTATTTGTTATTTTTAATCAGACCAAACAAATAGCTGTTTAAAACATGATACTAACAGTCTAAATTTAAATTCCATTTCATTGCAAAAATAGATTTTAGAAATTTCCCTTCCCTCTTAAGTGGAATCCTCTGCACTATAGAAACTCTTAATTTGAAGAAACACAATACAATTGATTTGCAACAAGATACTGTTGGAAATTACTGCAATTAAATGCTCTTAGCCACTGATGTACTACTGATACAATTTAAATTACAGTCAATTGTCTTAACCAGAAACACAACACAAAATCCCCCAATCAAAATCACAGGAACCAGAATGAGGTTTAACTTCCAGAAAAGTATTTGTATAGAATAGAATGTTGTATAGAATAGAATGCTCCATTATACAAAAGGGCTATTGGTTATTAGCATAATTCTTTCAGCTGTATACATCATGAGTTTTTCTTATGTTCTATGGGAGCTTTAAGAAATTATCCCCAGAAACTAGCTACTTCCAAGCTTGACTTAATGTTGTGCATATTTTCTCGATGTTGTTTGGTATAAATATTTGCCTCTCCTTTTTGCAAGCGTTGCCTCAGAGCAGACTTTTGACGCTTAGTCAGTTGACGTTTTATCTTCTGTTTCACCAGTTCCTAGAAATAAACAAAGAATTCTTATCAGAACTTCTGGAAGATTCATTTAGTCCTAAGACACGGCATAACAATAGTGGATTTTCAATGCTGTCATTAACGTGCAAGATATCAACCAGAAGATCTGAAGGTTCTCTTTTCATCAACAGATTAGTGATCCACGCAATAGTTAATGTGAGTAAACCCAGGTCTGTGCTGTGTTGCACTAAGCTGCATGTACAGGGCTGTCTTCAGGCCTGTGCTGAGCCACAAAAATCTGTTGGCCATGGGATACACTAAGTTAGCTCCTGCTCAGTACTGGCAACCAGGCCTCCCATGTGGTCCTCCCTTTATAAAAGTGCAGCAAAAAGTTCTCCTGTCAACATCAGTTCAGCTTGACTGAGTTGCAAGAAAACCATAAAATAGCGAGAGTGACTGAGAATACTCCCTATAGACAAGGTCTGCATGGTGTGCTGCACGTGCATTGGGAGTCCTGTTCAATGGAAGAGGACTGTTCAAGCACCCTCAGGTGCTTCTTAAAGGGGTGCGGGACTACCTACGCTTCTGACAGTCTTAGCTCTAATAATCAGCATTTTAAATTAGAGTTCAAAGTGTTTAAGAGTTTATAGAAAGTGTCTTTCTTACAGGGATCATATAAAGCACTAGCACCTCTCGATGCAAACCAAAAGCCTTCTACAAAAATGTAAAAGATAATATTCTAAGCTTGAAGACAAATTAATTTTAAGTTATTAGAAAAAGAGTACCATTTCATACCCTGCAGTAATTGTTTGGTTTGTGCCTATTTTTTTTTAGCACCCTTGTTTTCTGAGTTTGGATTACAAAGATCTAAGTATGATTCTAATGCACAACAACAACTCTTTACCAAAAGTGTAGCTAAAAAAGACAGGCAGTCAGGAGTGTTTTACAATTCCTCCTCCAGATTTTGCCTGTTGTGAGGCACTCTCCTAATAAAGATTCACTGTCTCACACCTCTACAGCAAAAATACTGAAACAGCAACTGAGACTGTTACTCTGTAAAACTGCTGTAGTTCAATGAAATTTCATCTGTTATTTACACTTATGTGTTCATTCTGAGTTCTGGTCTCCCATATGATGGCAATAGCTATCCATAATAAAAATGAAGCCATGATTTAGTAGATTGTGGCTGTCACCTATCATTTGAAAAATGATCCCAGCTTGAGCTGCTGCACTGGTATTGAGTGCATACTTGCATATTTTGTCCTGGAAGAAAAAGAGAAATCAAATTATTTTCTTCTAACTATCTCATCATGACTGAATCATACCTTGTTAGAAACCTCAAAGGACAGTCTAATTTTTACTCTAATAAATAATTTATTCCTTATCAAGGAATAAATCAGCCTTTAATAAAAGATCTTCTGATGTCCAAATAACTGGGCAAGAGGAAGAATATCCATCTAATTACATTTCCTATCATGTACCCAGATTTCACTTGCCTTGTTGAGCTCTGTTGATTAAATTGTAAGGTCAACTTCACTGTGTAACTTTGGCAAGTTATGCTCTTTAAAAATTGCTGTGACTAGTACAACTAAAGTAACAAAATATAAGTTAGTTAATGATTCCAATTACTCAATCCTGATT
>NW_010398082.1:1040-20866 GCF_000710305.1 Buceros rhinoceros silvestris | reverse complement strand
AGGAATCCTGTAGTATTAGGGATCACCTGAACAGCAGTTTCCTACTTTAAGTCACATTTAGACTGACTGTTGAAATGTAGGTAAAAAAAACAGTTGCACGTGATACATCCTTTCCTTGAGTACTTATCAGGACTCAGTACTTAACCATGAGCTCTTTAGAAATACAAATTCTAGATTCTCTTTAAAAATATACCTGAAGAAAAACTGATTGGAACTATTTTAAACTGTTGCACTGATGTTTTTCTTCTGCCAATAAAGCATCTGTTCTTCTGTGTCTTCTGTAGGCAGAACCCTGAAAGAAAGCTTCTCTACTTCTCTCACTCTGGTTCAGGACAGATGACTATTTTATACAAAACTTCCCAGAAGAAATTTTGCAAGAGGGATACTAGAAGTCTTTTGACATGTAATCATAATGTAAATGCACCAAATACTATTACTCAACCACAGCACTTGGTGGAAAGACTCACCAGTCTTTCCATCATCATGACCTACACTTGAGCGAATACTGAGAAATGCTTCAGAGTAAATAGATTCACACTTTAGTATTTAAATTAAATTACATCAGTGCATATGAAGATTTGCACTGATGCAAATCTGTGCAAACCATTTTCTGTGAAAAGAAAAGAAAGAAACCTTACTTCATGTGAAATAGCTGGTTTTCTAAAATTCATGACACTTTCTCTTTTTGGCATAGTCCCCAGTTATGACTGTACCTCCAGCTATTACTGCCATTGTTTATATACACCTGTATGAATTTGTGTGATCATTCAAAAATCTGCTTCTTTCAATCTTTTCTCCACTGAACAGAAAGCAAGCTGCATAAACAACAGATAAATGCTAGCAGCAGTAACAGGCATTAGCTCTAAGCAGCCCAGCAGATCTTTTGCAGTGCCATTATTTTGCATTTTTAGTTCTGTAATTATTTTCTTATGTTACAGATAGCTGACTACACCTACAATGTCTAACACTCCAACACTCAAAGTCAAAATGAGATTCAACAATGGGCAGAAATGTTACCTTACTCAGCTCAAAAGCATGTAAATGAAAGCACTGTGCAAGGTAAATTGATGCAGGATACCGGTTTTTATGTGGCTGAATTACTGAAAGCTTTTCTGCTGAAGTTTTTTTATCTTTCTTTTTGAACAGAAAATTAGATACGTACATGCCATTTACGTATTTTTAACCCATTTTATGTGCCTGTCCACAGAATAAACATACATCCTCTAAAAACTCAAAACAGATTTTTAGAGCTCCTTAACAATCACTGTAGGACTTAACAGCACTTTTTTTTTTTTTTGATTCTGCACACTTGAATAAGTTAATTTTTAAAAATTAGAAAAATACAAAAAGCAGAGGGAAAAAAAAAAGACTGTATGGACCAGAAGCTAGGGAATTCTTGGTAGCTGTCGCTTCTTAGCGAGACAAAGGATTAGGTTAAAACAATGGGATTAAGTAAAGAAAAGCCAGATTGAGCTCGCTAAGAAGATACAATGCCATCCCATAGAATGTGATGATGAAGATCACACATGCTGCTTTCCTTGCAGCAAGTCCTGCAAAAAATGTTTTAGATGAGATTCAAACATGTTGTTCCTTAACATTTATTTACATATGTAAATAAGGTATTACATATGTAAACTTACGGGTTATTGGTGTATCTTTAATACTTAATCTTAAAAAAAAATTCCAAACATGAAAGAGTAAAGCAGCTAACTATTCCACGATTATAGCCACCAACAGGCACCTTTTATAAAACAAGAAGAAGGAGAATAGCAAAGCCTTTGCTAGGAAAGCACTTGAGCAGTAAGTGGCAGACTGACAAGACTGACTAAAAAAACCAAAAAAATAAATAAACTTTTGCTAGCACACATACAGTATTTATAGGACTAATATTCTAATTAGGCAAATGGTTTGAAAAGACACAAATTGAAAAAGTACATTCTTAATTTTGGTACATGTCGTGAAAGAGCTGAAACTACACTAACATGTCCCCCGAAACCAAATTTTTCAGATATTCTGCTTCTAACTACAAATGAAAATGAGACTGAACATATGTACCTGTATTTACAATGGCAAGTATGTAGTCTGATTTAATTAAAATGTACCTCATGGATCATCTGTCAGCTGAAAGAAATTACTTCTGGTTTTGCACAAGAATACTTTATACCTAATGAAGAACATCAGACTTTTACTTTAAAATGCAAATGCACTTCTAAAAATGTGACAGAAGTAGCCATACTGTCTGGTGTATAATTTGGAGTTGAAGAAAAACTCACTAAATTCTGCTGAAAATGTTCTGATTTACATAATACAGAAAGTCAAATCCATATTGCCAAAGAAATCGTTACTGAAGTGAGTTCATATAAATATTTCAGAAAAGAGTGTGAAGAAACCTCTAAGAAGATAGGTGAAAAAGGCTGTATTGCATCTTCACTCAAGCATCCACTCACAAAATAAAAAATGTTAATTGTAGCTAGCAAGAGAAATTAATGAACTGATTACAGTTACACATATTAGCCTGTTATTGGCTAAATGAGAGTTGTTAATACTGATGTAGAGCTTTGGTGAAGGAGCAACATACGAAGGAAAGTGCTCGAAATCACCCCCTGTAAACAATTAGAGAAGTATCAGTCCTATTTTTCTGTGGGCATAGAAATGTAAACCAAGGTCTTTTTAAAGATAATTAATGCTAGAGAACATTTTTAAAAATAGATGCTAACAGCTATGTGAAATTTAATACAATCTGAGAGCAAACTAGATATATAACATTAATATTTATATTATTATGTATTATTTTATTTATAACAACAACGGTATTTACCATTGGAATGGTTGAACAGCTCCCACTTCTGACTGATGTAATACTTTTAGTTCTTGTTCTGTGCTCAGCCACATGAATGATACTCTCTTCATTTCTAAAATACATAAATCAATGTTTTATTCCACTAGCAAGATAAACATCCTCTGCCTTTATGAGCATGACGTTTTACTGTTCAGATGTAATCTGACAACTTAACCACAGCACATGCAAGTACTGTGAAATGTTCACATTTTAAACATTAACACTAGTTGTACAAAACAGGCATTTTAAGAAAAGAAGAATTTGTTGCACAACGCCCATGAAAACAAGATTTAGAACACTTAAAATATTTCAATTTCTGCACAATGTTTTGACAAGTTATTTCACTGAAAAGCTAAAGCAGAGGAAGCGGAGTGTAGACTGGTATATGCATCCAGGTACACAGTGGGCTGGCAAACTCAGAGTTAGAACAGCATTTACAAGGGGCTAGCCTGAAGATAAGCAAGAAGTTCTAAGAATGTCAGGAAAGGAATTAAAAGCTGGAAGACACAGTACAATATAGTTGAATAATACATTCCAAGGAGCTTGTTCTTGCTAACTGCAGCTACTCAGCAGAATAATTTAGCTTTGAGAAAGAACATTCAAATTACAAACTTATTCATAGAAGTTAATTAGAAGCAGTATTTTAATATCTGTAACTCTTTAACTACCAGTATTAAGTGAAATAGAGAAAAAAGGTAAGAAAATCCACCAGAGAATATTGATTGGTATATGAATTAAATCCAAGACCTGTTCTCTCATTAAACACTACTACACAACTGGACAACTGATCTGTCACACATTACATACAAAGCATTATGTATGCAATACCAATCAAGAGGTTACCAAATCATTAGGCCAACAGGAAAGTTATTCCCTGCAATGTTTTCAAAACAAATTGAATTTCTAGCTACATTTTTTACAGGTATTGGGGGGAGACTATTACTGCTAGATAGTAAATAAGAACCTTTACCTGTAATGCCTGAATTTCTCATTTAAAGTCGACAAGTCAACCAGATCAGGGCATATGTCTTCATCCTCCTTATAATTATAGCATTCTCCTTGACCTGTCTGATTTTTTACTTCAGCAGCATCTTCAGTTACGCTCTTGCCCTTAAAGGAAGCAATTGCTGAACGGTCTACATCTTCACCGGACCTCCAAAGCATAGCTTGCCCTTCAATGTTTTCTAAGGCTGAACACAAGTCTGACATATTCAGCATTTGCGTATTTTCACTAGTTTCGGTTGAATCAGTCTCTTCAATGCTACACAAAAAGTTGTTAAAGGTTCTGCTTTCAGAGAAGTCACTCACTCCATACATGAAGTCTGCACTGTTTTCTTTATCTTTGCTCAAGAAAGTGAGCTTATTCTCAGTGTCTTCTACAAATACCTCTGTTATATTATCATCCTCATCAGAAACTGGTGGGTAAAACAGTTCACCATCTTCCTGCATTTCTTTTGTATAGCCACTGGCAGCAATCTCTCTATCAAGAGAACACTCTCTCCTGTGGAAGAAGTACATTTTCTTTTAATGTGTCAAATCATCAAGCTACCAATATGTTACATAATAATCAAGCTAGACTATAATTACCCAATACTATTAGAACAGAGTTACTCTGTTGAAACACACAGACCACATGATAATCCTGAGCTTTAGGTAAAGTTTTAACAGAATGTGATCAGAGAGAAACAAACTTCTACAAAAGATGATTCCATCTCCTTAACAAGCATTTATGTATTGGAAATTATTTTATTTTAGCAGGAATACAATTTGGCTTTAAGTTGGAATTAAGTTTAAGCAAACTGAAGAAGAAAGGATGCACTGACACACATCCAAGTGTGGTACTCCTTTGGAAAAGCTCTCAGAACAAAATAAAACCCTTTGCATTGTAACAGCTCTGGTCGTAAAGTAAGTGAAAATTACTTTCAAAAGGGACAAAAGGCATTAAGGAATAAAACTCTGAACATAGTATTTGACGTGGCAGTCACCATATTTACTAGCATTTTAAAAATAAAATTGAAATCCAAATTGATCCTTAATATACTACAACTGTCAAACAGGCTTTAGAAGCAGAAGAAACTGATTCTTCACCACTATTAAAATTTCCTAGGTATTTCCCATTTGGATCAAGCTTTTGGATTGATCTCTCTTCCTTAGCTGCAAGAGAAAAGACAAAGGAGGCAGCAGTGGATTTTAAAGCACACTTCATGTTTTGGAAACGACTTACAGTAACTCTTTATTTAACTTTGGTTGAATAAAACACAATAGGAATGACAAAAATATAATTTAAAATTGCATAGTTGAGCCTATTTTTATTTCTCCCACAAGCATCTCTTACCCATTTTTCTCAAAAAACCAACACAAATACCATAAATGAGTCAACTAAAATTCATCTGTCAGCTTCTACCTCATATCCTTGAATGCTGGAAAGAGCTCGCTCTCATAGTTGAAACGTTTCTTAAAGAACTCCTTAATACATTTAACATCTCTGTCAAAATACCTGTTAAAAATATAGAATTATACAAATGTAAAATCAAAGTACTGACAACTACTGCAATGACAAATTTCTACCTTACATTTGTCTTCTACTGATCTTATTTGAAAACTATTGCTATTAGTGAGCCCAAGAGAAAAGGCTAGGGAGACAAACTGCATGCAGTTTATTTCTGAACATTTAACTGAACAACATAATTCTGAGAAGCAATTAATTACATATTTATCCTACAGAGACATTTCTACTAATTTATAAATCACACTAGTACTGGAACTTTATTCGTGCTTCATGACAACAATGGTAGAAGAAAAATCGTAACAGGCTTATGGAAATACGTCATGGTTGACTATTTGACATCATCAGCACTTTCCTGATTTACTTTAAAAACCTACCACTCAGCATTTCCATGCGATGTTGATATCATCTGAGGAAAATCAATCATAGTAACATGGTCATCATTATCCAACAGGAGATTAAATTCATTGAAATCACCATGAATCAAACCATGATGGGCAAGTTTCACAATCAGATCCATTAATTCACTGTAGACAGAGGCGGGATCTTCCAGTTGGCGCACCTGGCACCTGAAAATTTAAATAAAATAAAGTCTTTCAAGGTTCAGGATATTTTAAAAATATAGACGAAGTGCATGAAATACACCTGCAAATGTTAAAAGGGCCCTCAGGTCTCTGATAGTCCAATACCCTCCTCAAATCTGAGTCAACTTTGAGATCAGAACAGATTGGTCAGAGCTTTGTACAGTTGGGGCTTGAAAAATTCTGGGGATGAAGAGAGACTGTGCAACCTTTCCAACAACGCTGTGCCACTGCCTCATTGTTCTTAATGGGAGAAAATGCTTCTCCTTATACCCAGGCTAAATCTCATTTCAACTTATGCTCATTGTCTGCCACTGGGCACCACTGTCATAATGCATTCGTTAAAGAATGGATCTGTAAATTTTTACTTCTCTCCTGTTTTAGGTAATCATCTGGTCTCAGTAGGAACTAGGTCTTCCTGTATTTAAATTCAAACATTCCATGACATTTTCTTTTAAAAAACAGTTTTTCTAGACTACTAGGGAAAAAAGAAAAAAGCTTAAAGCATTCTTGAACATATACCTGAAAGAGAAAGGTACCTGAAGTGGCAAAATGCAAATCTGAAGAAGTAAACCAAGTAAAAAGTCAGTTATCTTACTGTACCATGAAGTGTCAATAAGTCGTCAGCATCTAGTTATGTGAAATATTTTGGTCCAAATGAAGCACTACAGTATGAGAATGGACTACTTGTACAACTGAACAATGAATAATGACGTCTAGCAGCAATCACAGATTACTGTTGAACTTTCATATTCGTAACAAACTTAACTGGTGATGCTTCTCATAACCACAGGTCTGTATCATAAGATGTTCCACTTGCTCTTTGAATTTGGAAGTCATGTCAACTGGTATCTCAGACACGAATCTTATGTTCCAGAGTCCAGGGCAAAAGGTTGGCCAATAAGATGTACCCTTGGTGGAAGAGCATCAGTTCAGGGAATACTTAAGCAAACTGTATATACTTAAGTCCACGGTCCCTGACGGGATGTACCCCAAGTGCTGAGAAAGCAGTAGGTGTCATTGCAAGACCACTCTTGATAATTACTCACCAATCACAGTGACTGGGAGAAGAACCTGAAGACTGGAGAAAGGCAAACATCACTCCCATCTTCAATTAGGGCAAGAAGAATGACTTAGGGAACTGTATGAGGGTCAGCATTACCTCAAGCCCTGGAATAGTGGAGCTGCTAATCCTGGAAATCACTGTTTGGCACATTAAGGACAAGAAAATCATCCACAGTCATCAATTTCAGCAAGCGGAAGTCATGCTTGACCAACTTGATGTACTAATGTGATGAATCGACTGACCTGCTAGATGGGGGGACTGGAGTGGGTATTATCTACCTGGACTTCAGTAAGGCTTTGACACTGCAAGACTCTCAAAGAGAAGCTGGGGATGTACAGTCTGCACATGCAGATGTGAGGTGGATCAAAAATTGCCTGAATGGCTGGGCACAAAGTCTAGTTGGAGGCCAGTGATTAGCAGTGTACCCTTGCAACCAAAAGTGATGCCAGTCCTGTTTAACATCTTCATTAATGAGGTGGATGATGAGGCAGAGTTTGCAGACAACACCAAACTGTGAGTGGCTGACATGCAAAAGAGTCACATTACAATCCAGACCAACCTTAACAGGCTGCAGAAATGGGCCTGCAAGACCCTCATGAAGTTCAATAAGCCAAGTCCTGAACAGGCAGAGGAACATCCTCATGGACTGGATGTCAGCTGGAAAGCAGCTTGGCAGAAAAGGACCTGGGGGTCCTGGAGGACACCAAGCTTAACATGAGCCAGGAATGTGCGCTTCTTGCAAAGGCAGCTAATGGCATCCTTGGCTGCATTAGATGAAGCACTGCCAGCACGTTGAGGAAGCTGATCCTTCTCCTTTATTCAATCCTGTGAGGGCATACCTAGAGTACCATATCTAGTCGTGGGATCACCAGTACAAGAGAGACATGGACATACTGAACAGAGTCCAGAAACGACAATTAAGGGTTTGAAGTATCTCTCCTATGTGAAAAGGCTGAGAGCTGGGACTGTTCAGCCTGGAAGAGCTGTCTAAACATAGGAAATGCTTCTTCCACTATGGGGGTGACTAAGAACTGTCACAAACAAGTTCTGGATTCTCCTTTCTTAGAGATATTCAAAATTCATCTGGACATGGTCCTGGACAACTACCTCTGGGTGACGCTGCTCAAACAGGGAGGTTGGGCCAGATGACCTCCAGAGGTGTCTTCCAACCTCAACCACCCTGTAATTCTGTGATATGTGAAATAAAGTACGTAGGTGAGGAAAACCTAAGTCAGATTTGGCAGGAATTTTGGGTAACCTTGTATTTGTCAAAGACAGAATAACAACTGTTTACTGTCAGCAACCCTTCTGCACTAGTTTTTCAACTCAGGCCATGAAGACAGAAAAACTGTCATCAAGCTCTAGATGGCTCTGCTTAAGCTGAATGTTTGGACTGGATGACTGCCAGAGGTCCCTTCCTGCCTCAACTACTCCGAGATTCTCGGCATATTTGAAATAATTCTCATCCGCTACTTATGTCTTGCAGGCTAGAATCACGAAACAGGGAGAGTATAGTAAACTTCCAATGCAGACATCCACATGAAACTTGAAGTGCCCCACATATGATGGATATTGAATTATTTAACAAATGAAGGTGGGGAGACAGAAAATAATGAAGTTTCTTCCATGCTACTATTCAACTGTTATACTTACAGATTAATTACCTTTTGATTAAACTGCCCATTTTAGATCTTGATTACCATACAAGAGTATGGACTGGTTTGTTCTATAATTAGACACTTAAAATCTCTGGATAAGCACCTACATTATTCTACATTATATCAAGAATATAGGCCTTTCACATTCTGCTCTGCAAACAAAACAAACCATCTCTTCATGTACAAATCTCAATGATATTTAAAGTTCCTAGATGGTGAGCAACTCAAGAAGAGTAATGTCCTTGAAGAAGCTAAATCAGATTACACATAGTATTCTATGTAAACATAGCAGAAGTTCTAAAACAGTGAGTTATCTTAACTGAATTACCAAGGATCGTGAACCAGGGCTCAGAATATGAAGATTATCTTCAATACTGTATATAAACAATAACACAAGGAATATATTATTTCTGCTTGAAGACAGCTGCAGTACTGAATTATGTAACACTGTTCTTCTTACTTTAAAAAATAGTCTATTCCACCAGTTTCTTCGGACTAATAAAAAAATTTATTCAAATAAAGAGGTAAGAGAAGCAATACTGTAACTAAACAGAATGCTATGACTCTGGGCTAGAGAGCATTATTCAGCATGGTGAAGTCACAATTCACTCACATAACAAGGAAAAACATAACCCTGTTATCTTACATAACATAATATAACCCTGTTATACCTGATAACCCTGTTATACCTGATAACCCTGTTATCTTACTCAATCTAACATTGTCAAGTTCCTGTTGCAGAGAATTCAAGCTTCAGTACTCACAAAGGATAGCCATCAATAAGTTCCATAACAATGGCATGCCTGTTGTAGTCTACAGGTTTTGGAACAGGAAATTTTCTGTCATGCAAAGCCTGGAAAGAGACAACACATTGAAAAATTAAAATTAAATAGTTAAAAAAACATTACATACAGTTACGAACTCTCATTTAAGACAAGCAACAAATATTACTGTGGAAGCAGTACACATTACTGAAATGCTAACTGGAAATATCAAATTACATGCTTATAATGGCTTAATAGCCATCTGAACTTTCAGTTCAAGGACAAATAAAATTTCTAAGTTTAGACATTAAGTGCACTGTTACATAGTCTACAATTTAATTTTCATGCATCTGGAAGAAAAATGCAACAGAATGCAAAAATGACAGAATGATATCTGGTCTGTCACCCCAAGAAATCAATAGCTGGTAACTGGAAATAGGATGTCAGCCATTAGAAAAAAACTCTGCGTGAAGTAGCTGCCAATACAGTTCTGCCTGACTAGTTGCCTAATCTATACTCAGCTGAGGCAAGACAAAACATGATTCTTAAATATTAAAAACAAGTATTATACCACATTAAAGATTAACCAAAAGGTAGGTCGTAATATTTTGAGGCTCCCCTGTTCGTTTTCTGTACTGCAAATTTAGTTATTCACTTGATCCACTCAATTTCTTTATGGGTTCCTTTTCTTTTTACTTACTCTCTTGTTACCAGTGACTTTTTCTAAGACAGAGTTCTAAGATAAAGCAACATAAATACAGCTTTTGTTACTTAAATATTACACTATTATCACTTTTCAGCACACAATCTTTCCTCAACTCTCCTTTCAGGGAAACTCCCACACTTATATTACTACAAGTTCTGACCACATAATGCTTTACCAGTTGGACCAACTAGACCAATATAGAGGTTCTAAATGATGGTAATGGTTCTTTCTCTCTCACTGGAAGAACCTGTCAAGGTTTTTTAAGAGAAACAAGAAAACAGTATTTAATGTACACAGTACTGTTGAATAGCGCAAAAAGAGAAGGGAAAATTGGTTTTTAATGAACAATTAGTTTTCTGCTATCAACTTTCAACTGCTATATAACATCTCCATTTTTCTTAAAGCAGGTCAAGAAGTCTGGAACTCAAAAGAGCCAATATATGTGTGGAAATGAAACCTCTTCCCACAGTATAGAACAAAGCGTGCCTTTTCAGATCAGAACACTAGTCTGAACTGAAAGATTTTGCTCAACAGATAAGAAAGAAATGAAAACATAGTAAATTAAAAATAATAAATGAATTTTTTAAAATGACAGCTGAACAAACAAAGAGAAAGAACAACACTGACATGTAACTGCAACTTCCCATCTTAAGGTGTTTTTGCAAGCACATGCCATCAATATTAAAGGAAAAACAGCAGAACTGGTGATATAAATTATCTATCCATAACTAATGTTAATTTGAAATTCTCTCATGGCACCTGCTTCTGTTCCTCATGACTTCTATTGTAAAGATTCATTTTATCATTGAAAAGTATACAAAATATATAGCACTGATATTCTCTGAAAGGTATATTTTAAGTCCATTAGGAAATCAAAAACAAACAAAAAAGACCATAAAACATACCAGTACTGTGAACATGAACTGATCAAAAGACAGTCTGAAAAGAGTCTTCTGGTCTATTACACCACTGAAGACTACAAAGACCTCGTGAGGCTATGCAGGAGAAAATTAGAAAGGCCAAAGCCCACCTAGAATTTAATCTGGCTACCACCATAAAAGACAATTAAAAATGTTTCTGTAAATACATTAACAGCAAAAGGAGGCCTAAGGACAATCTTCATCCTTTACTGGATGTGAAGGGAAACATAGTGACCAAGGATGAGGAAAAGGCTGAGATACTGAATGCCTTCTTTACCTCAGTCATTAACAGCAAGATCAGTTACTGTTCTCCAAATGCTCAGATCCTTGAACTGGAAGTCAAAGATGGGGAGTGGAATGAAGGCCCCAGAATCCAAGTGGAAACGGTCAGTGAACTATTACATTGCTTATATGTGCACAAGTCTATGGGGCCAGATGAGATCCAACCAAAGGTACTGAGGGAGCTGGTGGAAGTGCTCACCAAGCCTCCTTCCATCATTTACCAGCAGTCCTGGCTGATCAGGGAGGTCCCACCTGACTGGTAGCAAAAACTGGCAAATGCGATGCTCATCTGCAAGAAGGTCCAGAAGGAGGTCCCAGGAAACTACAGGCCTGTCAGTCTAACCTCAGTGCTGGGGAAGATTATGGAGCACATCATCTTGAGTGCCATCACGTGGCATATAGAGTACAACCAGGTCATGAGGCCCAGTCAGTGTGGGTTTGTGAAAAGCTGGTCCTGTTTGACCAACTAGATCTCCGTCTAGGACAAGGTGACCCACCTAGTGATGAGGGAAGGGCTGTGGATATTGTCTAGCTAGACTTTAGTAAACATTTTGACACTGTGTCCCACAGAATCCTCCTGGAGAAACTGGCTGCTTATGGCTTAGAGGAGTGTCCTCTTCACTAGATAAAAAACTGGCTGTCTGGCCAGGCCCACAGAGTGGTGGTGAATGGAGTTAAATCCAACTGGCTGCTGGCCTCTCCAAGTGGTTCTCCCCAGGGTTCAGTACTGGGGCCTGTTCTCTTTAAGAGATCTGAGATCTTCAATCTTCTCTTCAATCATCTTTACCAATGATCTGGATGAGGGGACTGAATGCACCCTGAGTTAAGTTCACAGATGACACCAATCTGGGCAGGAGTGCTGATCTGCTTGAAGGTAGGGAGGCTTTACAGAGGGATCTGGGCAAGCTTGATCAATTGGTTGAGGCCACTGGTATGAGGTTCAACAACATCAAGTGTTGGATCCCGCACCTCGGACAACAACTCCACACAACTCTACAAGCTTGGGGAAGAGTGGCTAGAAAGGTGCCCCGCAGAAAAGGACCTGGGGGTGTTGATCAATAGCTGACTGAATGGAAAGCAGCATCATGCCCAGGTGAACAAGAAGGCCAGCAGCATCCTGCCTTTTGTAAGAAATAGTGTGGTCAGCTGGAGTACAGGAGGAATTGTCACCCTGTACTCCACACTAGTGAGACCACACCTTCAATACTGTGTCCACTTTTGGGTCCCTCACTACAAGGACACTGAGGAGTAGCTTGTGTTCAAAGAAGAGCAATGAAGCCAGAGAAGAGTCTAGAGAACAAGTCTTATGAGAAGCGGCTGAGGGAACTGGTGTTTATTCTGGAGAAAGGGAGGCTGAGGGGACACCTTATCACACTACACAACTACCTCAAAGGGGGTTGTAGCAAGGTGGGCATTGGTCTCTTCTCCCAAGTAACAAGGGGCAAGAGGGAACGGCCTCAAGTTGCACCATGGGAGGTTTAGGTTAGATATTAGGAACAATTTCTTTATAGAAAGGGTTGTGCAGCATTGGAAGAGGCTGCCCAGGGTAATGGTAGAGTCACCATCCTTGGAGCTTAGGGACATGGCTTAGAGGTGACCTGGCAGCGCTGGGTTAACAGTTGGACTTGCTGATCTTAAACAACTCTTCCAACCAAAACAATCCTGTGATTGTTGATATTGTGTGAATGGCTACCCACCTTCATATAGGCAAACTCTTTCATTGCTGCTATCCGGGATAAGTACAGCCATGACATTTTATGTCTGTGCTTGTGGTAGTCACGTTTATTTTTCAGACTGCGAAAGGAAGTTCTTCCAAGCCTATGCAATTTCAGTGCAAACTGTTGCTCCTCTTCATTTGCAACAATATAAATATCTAGAAGACACATAATGGCATAGATCTAAGAAATAAACAATATCTAACAAGCTAGTATCTGATTAAGAAGTGCAGCAGTAAATTTGTCACTTTGCTTCTCACAATTCCTATTTCTGGCATGTCAAGCTCTACTACAGTTATCTAAATCTACATGTTGTGTATTAGAGAACTGAACAAGAAAAAATTACTGTAAAAATGATCATGATATTCCATTAGAAGAAATACTGATGTGACCTGGAATATTTTTCAGAGTAAGAGATCTTAAGGTTCTTACATCAGACAATGTATCAGAGATCCCCAGACTATGTGCACATTAAAGAAAACATACAAGCTATCGTTGAGAGAAATCTAAGGCAGATGCTGGTGTTCTTAATTGCACTCTGGAAGATCTACCTTGGACAGAAAACCCAAGGGACCAGCTTCTTAATTTAAACAGTGTTAACAAACAGCCGTTTCATTTCTACCATTTGTCCCCAGTAATACCCTTCTCATTCTTCAATTACACAAGTTAAATGCTGTGTCAAATTACAATCTACACGAACATAAAAAGTTTTGAGTTTCTTTTACTTATTCTCAAGTGGAATGAATAAGCTGAAATTATCTTTGCTAAAATGGTTCAAAACCCTTCAAAAAGCATGAGACAAACAGCATCTGCCTGCAAAGTAGCTTTTTAAGCAATGAACCAAGAACCAGACAACATGGTCAAGTAGAATAACACTCTTGTGAAGAAATATTCAAATGCAGCCAGAAGCCTCACACAGCATTTCAACAAGTTACCCCTAAATTCTGGTGTCTGACAGATTAACTAATGTGCCTATCCAGAAGATGTGCCTTGTTTCTAGCAAAATATGTTCAACATTACAACTGTGTTTGCTTAAAAAATTAATAGAAAAAAAATTTAATTACCTGATTCTTTGCCAACACCCATCTGGTTTCCAACAGAATTTATGACTTGTCGGGAAGACAAAGTTTTCAAGGCAAGGTAATCATATCCTGCATTAGTCAACCGATAACCCTGGACAGCTAGGTAAGAATAAAACACACTGCATTTAAAGTAAGTCTCGATTTAGTTTTGTTTCAGCTTGCAGTACAAAACACTCCAGTAATATTTCACCTGCTGGCTAATACCAGTCCAGTTTGACAAAACAGAGAAGATGTTTAAATTCCTAGAAGTTTTACAAAAATTGACAACTGTGCAAAAGACAAACTGCTGTTAGTTCCTCCTAACAGAGGAAATAGCAGTACTGGGAAAACCGAAGAAGCATTTTTGAAGATACACTTAGAGGAGACACAGCAGGGATCTGGGATTGTTGTGGATGTACAATGACCTTTAATGCTCTAAAGAACCTGGACAAAAAAGACAGAAATTTCCTGTAAACTTCTACAGTATGTTTGCAAAGTCAGATGCAACTAAAAGGCTGAAGGAAATGGGGAAAGGCCTGCACAACTACTACTTGTCACGACAAGGAATAAAAACTACTTCAGTAGCTGTTTCTGAGGGGGTAAAATGTACAAGGCTTTTGCAGTCTGCTCCACTCTGTGTGGAGCATTCCTGTATGCATTTGACTACTGCCTTAACTGATGATTCTTTTATTTTTCATTTTTTTTTTCCCCTCAGTCACCAAAGAAAACTGTTCCATCTCTTTTCTGCCCGTCATCTTTACAGGAATGAGCAGCTCAACAGGCAGCCACAACATTTGGTGCTGCACAAATTTATATTTAGGTCATTGAGAAGGTAAGGCTAGAGAAAGGTCTGGATGCTCATACATGCCAAGCTGTGGTACTTCTGCAAGCATCACTGTGAGGCACTGGGAACAGACTGAGAGGGAGTCCAAGACAAAAATCAAACTCACTTTTAGTTCGTTCATAGGCTAAAAGCTTGTGCTTCACCAACTCTCTCAAAATTTTATTACAGCCACCATGTTTAAGGCTGGCAATGGAAGCAATTAAGCTAGCAGGAACTATTTCATGGTTCTTCATGCCCATTTCCACCTAAAAGAGTAAATAAAAACAGATTTGTTAGCCCCTGTGTTCAATAATTAAATAGTATCAGATTCCACTTGAAATTAAGATCACTTTTCATGAATACATTTTTTTTAATGACTTAACTAAACCTTTTACTATGTATCATTGCCTCTTAATATCCTTTGTATACTTCAGCTTTGAAACTTCCACAGTACTGGCCAGAAGAGGAATGGCTGATTAGATTTCAGTCTCAGGAGCAGATGAAGGAGTTGTTCTGCATTTCTGAAACAATTCTCTTTTCTCATACATACTCAGCCATGACTCAACTTGCCTTTCTACTATACTAGTACTTCTACTACCAGTACTAGTGCGGCCTGCAGTTACCATGCAATTAGCCAAGAAAGCATGCTGTGCACTGGTAAACCTTCGCTCATTCCTCGTGAGACAGAGTGCAAAAGCAATCAACACATGTGGAGAAACTGGTGAGCACATCTTACTGGGAGGCCACCAGCTAGGCAGCCCCAGCAACCACTCCGCCTCCAAGGCCACCAGCTGAACGGCATGACCTGTCTCTTCCCACCGGGAAACACCAACATCAGATCCTAGGAGAAACTGCGAGAACAGAAGCAGTTCCCACTCCCCTGCAGTATTCCCTCCGCTGCCTCTTGCGACACAACCATTCTCTCATCTGTTCACGGAACAAGCCCAACGCCGCTCAGCTAAGCGGTCATGTGGAACTCCGTATACAGGGCCGGGCTAAGCAGGCCTCCCCTTCTACTGCCACTCGTCTGCCCCCCTTAGCCAGGCCTCCCCACCGGCTCACCGCTGTCAGGACCCTGAAGTGCTCCCTGGAGAGGTACCGAAGCATAACGAGGTTCAGCTTCCCCATAACCGCTGCGGCGGGTACACAACAGTGGCGTAAAAAGCCTCTACCATCCGCAGAACAGTTAGGCCTCTGCGCCCGTGCGGAAATGAGCAGGCCAGGAGCACCACCCACACGCATGCGCAGAGCTCTCAACGCTGACGCAAGATGCTCCTCCCGGGCCGAGGTTGCTGCATGTTTGGGTCCTGGCAGCTGCGTACGCGCTCATGACTGCGGCGGGATCGCTGTGTGCTTCATTCGTCACTATGTCATTATGGTGAAGACCACGTAACCTTAGAAGTATAGTAAGCTGTCGAAAATAGCCATATTTTTACAGTCCCTATTGATTTTGGGCTCATGAAATATATTAGCGAGGGTTTCTTTCCGCATGAGTATAAGCTTCCCTGCTCTGATTGTTATGGTGATACTGATCCAAGTAGCAGGGATAAGCTTAGAGACTGAAAGCTTGACTCATTTTGTGAGCTAGTTTCTGGTCTTTGCTGAGAGACATCCAGTAAAAGTCTTACGTATAACAGTATGTTTAGAAGCGTTAAAATGCAGTGTCACTCTTGCAGGTGATAGTCCCTTGTGGAGCTTACTGCAGGTTGAATTTTGCTAACTTCAGGAGTGTAGCATTCAGAGCTAGGTACAAGTTGGTGCTATCCAGTAAATTTGTATGTATGTAGTTTCTAATGGTTCTGTAGGCAAATGGTGGAATCATCTGATAGTTTGTATACTTTTTAGGAAGGTAGTAATTTTTCTCTGTCGTTGAAGTCACTGCTTATCTTTCCAAGAAGGAAAGAACATCTTCTTGGTTTGAATTGCTATTTTGCAGTCCAGAGGGACTTTGTTAGACTCTCAATACTACTTTCCGTTTTATCAAGATGAGGAGTAAATTTCAAGCTAGTGGGTTTTTTGTTCAGATTTGGAATAAAACCAAGGGGAAAAGAGAGTAGAGGTATTTCCTGGACATGGGAAAGTGGCAGGCTTTGAGCAGTCTGCAAACCTTACTGTGAAACCTTCAACTAGGAGCTGTCATTCTTTGGTTTGCAGGTTCCCTGTCTGCCCACCAACTAGGTTAATAGAGGTTGGATGAAAGGCTTAAGATGACCCTTCTAGACCGTAGGTCTACCCTAACTAGACTTCCAGAGAGGCAGTATGTAAGCTGAAAGGAGCCTAGCAGTGTATTTCTGAAGCAGTAAAGAATTGGTTGACTGAAAGTGATCTCATTTGTTATTTAAGTTGTCTTCTGTTGGTTACATACCCTGGACTTGAAACCTGTGCAGATATTCTCTGCTTGAATACTTTTTCTGCCAGGGAGTAGCAGTCAATCTATGCTGTCATATTTGCCTATTTTCATCTTCCCTGACAGGTCGTGTTGACTGTAGCTTGTATTTTAGTTTTCTGATTTATTCACTGCTTTTTTGTGTGTGTGTGCAATCTCATTAATACATGTAGAAGATAATGCTTAATAATTGAGCTGTAGCTACAAACACCAACCAGACTACTTTTAAGAAAGAATGAGTATAGGAAAACCAAAATTTATTGTCTTAATGAAGAATGATAAGAAGACTTAAAATACATCAGAACACTCACTAATATTAGCAGAAGTGCTAGACTGGAAAAGCTCTTAGGAATCTCTCACTTTTCCAACACATTTTTATAACAAATATTCTGAGATCCAGGGCTACACTCCTCACTTCCTCTTCTTTAGTCAGCATTATACTACTTTCTTACTTTTTAGGGGCCTCCATCTTTAGGAACCTATGATAATGTTAAATCACCAAAAAGTAAAACAGTAAGTATTTTTTTTGCAAGTATAATGAGAATCATATGGAGATTTAATGGCTTTTCTGTTTATTTAAAAGCCCAACAATTTGCATGGCCAGAATCATACTGCTTATTTCTCAAGAGAATACTGATTTCTGCCTCCCCCCTCTCCCCACAACTAGTTCTTTACTAAGGCTACAATGGAGAAGCCACTTGTATCATATGTTTGGGGGGGGAGTTTAAAGTACAATTTTGGCATGTTCATTTCCAACACTGAAAACTTACAAATTTCATCAAGTTATCCTAAAAAATGTTAGAATTTTTATGTAGGGGTTAGGCACGTTGGGAATAAGGCTGCTGTCTGGGTTACAGAGGGAATGTAAAGTTTAAAGTCCAGATTCTGGCTATTGTCCTATGAACTTGATTGTTTTTACTTTATGTACATCTTCTATGTTCATCTTGTAACTACTAAATTATGAATTCTTTTTGTTTGTGGTAATTAAATAGCATGCTGACAATTTGTTCCTGTGCTCTGTTACTTAATTCTACAGATGTTTTTCTTACTCCAGCCTACGTATGGAATAGGCTTTAAATAATCACAGCAACATATTTTGGATATTTTAAAGGTACGCTGGCTTTCATAACAAATCATAATGATTTTAATTTTGAATATTCTTTCCTTTCTTTCCAGTGATGGGGTGAGGGAAATGAGAAGAATTTTTCATTGCCCTTTAATAATAGTGGGTAATATTCAGAGTACAAAGCTTTATTATCATTATTTTTTTTCTCCAGATTTCCAGCGAAAAAGATTCTAAGTACTCTTATAATACATCAATATTTATTTTGTGAAGATGTGATGGCAACTTTCAGCTCCCTTGGTTTCTATATCTTAGGGTAGTGTTTTGCTAACAGTTTAAAAGTGCCTACTATTCTCATTTTCAATAATTTCTACAGTGTATATAATGTTAAAAATGGTAGAAGACCATCTATTAAAATACCAAGTGAAATAAAAATATTACAAAGTTAATATAACAACTCAGTTATGCTTAATTGTTTTTATCAGCTGAAGTAATTTAATATTATTTTCCCTCAGAATGCAGTCTATGGAAGCTTTCATTGCGTAAAGATCTTCAATGATTCTTCAGTAAGACCATAGAATCATAGAATGCTTTGGGCTGGAAGGGACTAAAGGTCATCTAGTCCAACCCCCCTGCAGTGAGCACGGTCATCACCAACTACATCAGGTTGCTCAGAGACCCATCCAAACCAACCTTGAATGTTTCCAGGGATGGGGTTTCTTCCACATTTCTGGGCAACCTGTTCCACTGTTTCACCACCCTCACTGTAAAAAATTTCTTCCTTATAATTACTCTAAATCTACCCTATTTTCATTTAAAACGATCACCCCTTGTCCTAATGTAACAGGCCTTGCTACAAAGGCTGCCTTTCTTGTATGTCCACTTACTGTACCACATAGCTGGGCTACAACAGACAGGCTGTAAGCTTTCAGTATCGGACCTGTACGGTTGGTCTGGTAAATAAGCCGTAGCTCTGCAATTCGTTTATCAAAGGCAATACCAAAAAGAACCTGTAAATGTTGCTCTTGTAAATAAACCGTCTTTATTCGTGTCCCGTCCCCCCGTCCCGATTTTGCTTGTCTTGCATATTCATTGTCAGACCTAAGACCGGTTTTATTTCCCCACTTTTCGCAACATTTTTAAATTGGCGCAGGGTATTGCCCTGGATAAACTCCTGCAGGAGCACAATTGTGCGCCATTCCCAGCAGGGATGGAATGGGCCCAGAAGTTCGGGCAAGATGAGGAAAAGGTGGTAGAGCAGATAAAACAGTGCTGACTCGCAGAATCAATCCCACAACCCAGAGAGGCTGAAGGATAAGGTATGTTTTTGTGAGAAATGGAACGTTAATTCGTGTCACTAAGGATAATTAGGGGAAGCAGGGGCCCATGTATGGAATTTGGTGTTTTGCTAAAAAACTGCCAGATCTGCAAAGAAAGCCTGAAACAACGAAAGCCT
>NW_010398082.1:0-365 GCF_000710305.1 Buceros rhinoceros silvestris | reverse complement strand
CCCCCGCCCACTCCCCGCTTCTCATGCAAATGAGCTGGGCACGCCCAGTTTAGTCCTGGGGGTCCGGGCAGGGGTCATCAGTGATGAAGTAAACAGTCTTCCTCGGGTGGCGCATGCTCAGTTTCATCTGGAGGCTTGTCAATCACCAGAGTATCTCTTTTGTATCCATTCCTCCTATACTGGCTATGGTTCCTTTTCCCGCCATTAGGCCTGTTCTGTTACTTGTACCCATGCTTCTCAGCCCGCCAGTTGCTCCACCAATCACGTAGCTGTATCCGTGCCTCTCCTCCCGCCTGTTGCCTTGCTGATCACTTAGCTGTATCTATGCAGCTCAGCCCTCCTATTGCCTTGCCTAGCTTTTAGCT
>NW_010398081.1:0-2570 GCF_000710305.1 Buceros rhinoceros silvestris | reverse complement strand
CCTTACTAAAGTCCAATTAGAAAACAGCCACAGCTCTTCCCTCGTCCACTTGGTGGGTCACTTTGTCATCAAAGGAGATCAGGTTGGTCAAACAGGACCTGTCCTTCATAAACCCATGCTGACTAGGCCTGATCACCTGGTTGTATTGTACATTCCTTTGAGATATTTCACTGGTGTTTCCCGATTGGCTTCTATTACCTCAGGAGCCCCTGGCTCATACCCTTAAGACTTCAAGTTTTTCAGTAACCCCAGAACACCTCAGAGCAACAGGCTGAAGGCCCTTGATAGCTCCCCATCCCTCTAATCTTGGCATGTCATCCCACAGCTCATCACAGGCAAGGCAGATATTCCCCTCCTGCCTCAAAGCTCTGTTAACAAGCCCTGCAAATCTTCTGAGCAAAGACCCTTTCCCTCTTTGAGATGATGCCAGCTGATACCAGCTACCCTGGTGCCATGTAGGTCATCTCATTATTGAAAAACCCAAAACTGTTATGATGACACCAGCCATGGAGCCATGTATTAATAGACTGGGTCCATCTATTTATAAATCATTATCATCATGGCTTGGCTTCATGAACAAAGATTTGGGAAGGGTTTCCACACGCTTATTGCAACTTGCAATTGTGAGTGCACCCTTTGGGCCTGCGCAGTGGATTTTTTAGGTGAGGCGCAGTGTGCGCGGAACTGGCTCCACTCTTTATGCCTAAGGTTTATCTGCCAGGGCCTAGCGAGCTTGGTGACAGCGAAGTCCTCAGGTGGTAGGTTTGGTTAGAGTATCCTTCTCTTAGATGGATGCCTTACAAGGTTAAACGAGCTCCATCTGCCCGGGTTTGGAGTCAGAGTTGTCCTTCTCCTAGGATGGCTGCCTGAAGGCTAGTGAGCCCATCCTGCCCGTGGACACACTTTGTCTCACCCTTCAGCCAAGACCTGTCTGGCTTGGGAGACCCCACCGGAGGCACATGCCACCACCAGCACAGCTCTCAACCTCACAAGGGCACACAAGCTCCTTCCCCACGGCAAGGGGGTGCCCGTGAAATCATTATATATATTGTAGTCTACAGTATGTAAAGTGACTTTGGCACAATTTTGCATATTATTAATAATTAGTAGGTTGAAAAAAGGCAACATATATATACTATACTAGCAGGTAATCTCAGTAACTAAAAAGACAGCTGCAATACTCACACCACCAAGCATAAGCACATAATAGGAAGTCTTCAGATTATGAGATTATTCATTCACAAAAAAAAAAAAAAAAGAGATTGCTAGATTGCAGAAAACAAACTGTTTAAATCCAATAAATGTCTAAACTTTTTTTTTTCTTTTTCTTTTCCTTTTCCCCTTTTCCTGTTCCTTTTCCTTTTGAATAGTATACCTTGGCTTCAATGGAACTTAATTAATCAGGTCCCTATGTCAATGAGAACCCACGTTAAAATGATTTTAAGCTGCCTCTCAAATTAACTTAAACGTTTTTTGAGCAAACAAGAATCCCAGGTGTGCCTACTGTATCTTATCTATTATTTGGCACAACTCTATAGTTCCCCCTTTTGTTCATCTCTCACAGGCCTATTCTGAAACCCAAGGTTGATGAAAGTCCTATGACTTCGATGGGTTTTGGCTCAAACCAAATCTTCCTAGTCACTCTCAACATCGATGACCATTGATAAAATTACATTTCTGTTTCTTTTGGGCTGAATTAGCTGTGTTAGCTGTGACCTTCTGTTTCGTTAAATCCCATGGATTTCAGAATAATTTCCTGGAGATAAGCTTGAGATGATAAAAGGCAATTTATTATCTGAATCTTAAATGTTACTTTGTCTTGATAGTAGATATCCTGTGGCACACTAGTATTATATTATAAAGATACCAGGCAATATAAAAAGCACATAGACAATAAAAACACACAATTTTCATGTAGCCTATAGGATACCCAGCTGCACGTTTCAAACTTGTTTTTTTATTGTTTGCTTTGAGTAACAGTATAAACCACGAAACTCTTTCACGGGCACCCCCTTGTCGTGGGGAAAGAGCTTGCATGCCCATGCATGCCCTCGCGAGGTTGAGAGCATATGCCTCCAGTAGGGTCTCCAAGCCAGACAGGTCTCAACTGAAGGGTCAGACAAAGTGTGTCCACGGGCAGGATGGGCTCACTAGCCTTCAGGCAACCATCCTAGGAAAAGGACAACTCTGACTCCAAACCTGGGCAGATGGAGCTCGTTTAGTCCTGTAAGGCTCATCCATCATCTAAGAGAAGGATACTCTAACCAAACCTACGACCCGAGGACTTTGCTGTCACCGTCCAAGCTCGCTAGGCCCTGGCAGATGAACCTTAGGTGTAAACGGTGGGGGCAGTCTCGCGCACACTGCGCCTCACCTAAAAAGTCCACCGCGCAGGCTTGAAGGGTTTACTCAAGTTTGCAAAGCCCTGTAGTGACAGGCGAGGGATGAAACGGCAGGTGAAAAGATGTCACTGGAAGCTGCAGACCCAACCCTGCATGCAGGCGGTTCAGGACAGTGGTTGCTCGAGACTGGCCCAGGGGATGACAGTCTCGTTCAGCAGCATCCTGAAT
>NW_010398080.1:44435-56992 GCF_000710305.1 Buceros rhinoceros silvestris | reverse complement strand
GTCCAGTCGCTCCCAGGAGGTGCAGGGGGGTTTTGAGGGTTTTTATTTGTCGCTTTGTTTCTTTGATTTTGATTCTTTGCCGTTTCCTTTTGCACCGTGGGAGGCTGCACTGTCCTCCGGTCTCCTCTGCCTCTCCAGGAGATGAACCAGGATTAGGCAGCAACCGGGCCCTCAACTAAACAACTCCTAAAACCCAGAGCCTTCTCAAGGTGCTGCTGCGTCCATGCCACCACCATCTGACCTCTCCTAACAGCTTATCACCAGTCCTGGTCCAGGCTTACACAGACTTCGCAACTGCTGTTCAGCTGCTCAACAGCCTTCTCTAAACCACACTGGAAACCAGCTCTAGCTTAACCTGCTGCTAGTGCAGAGAAAAATTGGTAGAAACCTGAGAATTATTATTATTATACACTAAATGTCTACACACATTCTCAGATAACCCCTTCTCTGGGAACAGTGTCCAGGACAAACACCCGACCCCAGTTCCCCAACTGTAACTGGTTTGGCAGCACTAAAATCTGAGGCTGCCGACATGACGAGGCAAGGCAGTTCCTCATTCTGGCCTCTTTGTCTAAACAGAACCGCAGAGACCTGAGAACTCCTCCTGTGAGAGCATCTTCCTCTGCTGACCATCTCTCATTGCAAATCATCATGACCTAGCAAAACAAAGTCACCACACACCCTCTGTCTCTCAACGGCTCGTTTGTCCATCAGCCTTTGCCGACTCCTTCAGTGAGAGCAAACCCTGCGAAAACAGTGTTTGTTTAATGGTCGTTTCAATTCATGGCTGCCCAGGCAGCTTCTGTGCAACGAAACCGGCCTCTAAAACCCGGACTGGAAAGGGGTGCAAAGGTACAGGCAGGAGTGCTATCGTACAGATAAATATTTGAGTTTCAGGCACAGAGTAATGAAGACTAAGAATGTTTATGCAAGCCTCATGCAAATTACCGTTAAACTTGAAAGCTTATTTAAAATGTTTCAATCAGGATCCTGACAAAGAGCCAGCAGGCAAAATGGAGACCTCCTCCATACAATCAAAGGTGAGAAGAAACCAGGAAGGCTTCTTGATAAGTGAGGTGTACCAACAAAGAGAGAACAAAACTGGTATAAAAAGTACAGTTCTCCACAGCTGTAATTCTGCCTAGACCAGTAACATACATACATAAAATAATTTAATTTTACTGTACCAATAAAACAAAAAAGTATGCTGAACGAGTCACCTTCCCCTAAATCTAGGGCTCTTTTCCACTTGTAGATGGTGCCATCAGTGTTGCTTAATATGTCTGAGACCAGTAAAAGTTGCAACACCAGAAGCAAAGAAAGGACTTCAGTTAAACTGTTTGTTCACTAGCGACACTGGCACCACAAACAGATGAACTGCAACAAAACAGTAAAAATGTAAGTGAAACCTGTATTCTCTCATGTGCTACTGAGGAGATGGATTGACTCTGGTGGGACTAACATCAGAACATTTTGTAAAGCTAATAATAAAAAGCAATCCAAAAATATGTGATTTCTGTCACCTAAGCAACTACACTTGCCATGGTAAGTGACCACAGGCATGCCTGGATGCCCTGTTAAACCACAAACCACAAGCTGTATCTCATTTGTACAAAATCCATTTTATCTCCACAACTCCACTATAACCTCAGTCCACAATTTTCTTAAGCTAGTACATTTCCTTTAAACCTAAGGTACCTTATTTCAAACTTGTGCTTTCTGGGCATGTCCTTGCAGTCAGGAAAGCAAATGAAGGAGAGACCGTGTCTATGCCCTATTGTCCCAGCACTTTCAGAGAGTGGAGTATGGCTGAAATGTCTTAAAATTAGTGAGTCAATATTCAGAAATACCACCACCACCACATCAACATCCTCCAAGCCTAGCGAACAGAAAAGACAGGCCATTATTGTAACTTTCACTGTTCAGTTTCAGGTGTTGAGAGTTTCCTGGAGTAAGCACAAAATCGAATCTTCACCATTACTCTGTAGTAATTTAGAAATACATAAGCAAACAATATTCCCCTTGCTTGTTATATTAGGTCAGACTTAGTAGAATCTTGCTAGGTTTCACAGACATCAAAGTCAGGGACAGCATGACTTGTAGGGTTAAAAAAAAATGTAGATTAGAAGATCATGTACATTAAAGCTATTGGGATGTAATACTCGTCGGGAAACTTTTCTAAGCCTATTTTTCTGCATGATAAATTTCAGGACACTGCTTCTTGCAATAGCAAATGCCAACATGGTAAAAAGACTGACTAATCAGTTTGAGGTCTGCAAAATCCACTACCTTCTGAAGAAAATTTTTACATGTATGTATACACTTCAAAATCCTGAGTCTCCTATTCTTCATCAGTCTTTCAGTCTATTATCTCGTTGTTTATCAGTGAATCATCACCTCAATAGCTCAGCAACCTTGTTCAAGCTCTCCTGGCTTTGTGGTCTTCACAAGTTTTACCCTCATACTTCACTTGATGCAAGAACTTAATTTCTTGTTATTCATCCTCACTCAACTTTTCCCTCTCTCAGTCCTTCCACTAGCCCAGCAGGAAGAGAATTTGAAGTGATCTTCAAGTCATAATCATGGAGGATTATACATAGATTGCTAACCTTCCATGGTCCGCTCTCCAAAAATCTTCCGGAAAGCACAGATTTTGAGCAGTTGCCAGAGCAATCCTAAGTAAGAAAACACAGCTTATGTGAAGCTATAGGAGTAGAAAATAGAAGAAAACCCTCCACCCCAAACCCCCTCACAAAACCAACCAAACAAGATTCTTCTGTCCTGAGATAAACATGTCCAAATTACACTTTTAAAATACGGTTCCTCGCTCCATTTACAGAT
Organism: Buceros rhinoceros silvestris; assembly: GCF_000710305.1. Taxonomy (NCBI): domain Eukaryota; kingdom Metazoa; phylum Chordata; class Aves; order Bucerotiformes; family Bucerotidae; genus Buceros; species Buceros rhinoceros. The sequence goes on along the minus strand of NW_010398080.1, from coordinate 54,151 downwards.
GCAGCTGCGGAAATACTGTGGGGTATGCTCTGTTCAAAATAGTAAAGCACTTTAAGTTGAATGAACTCCAGAAACTAGAAAGCTAACAGACAGTATGACAAAGTAGATAGCATCCTGAAGTTACAGTACTAAACTTTCAAGTAAAATACTAGAATATCTAATGGAAAAAATAGTTTGAATGTTATTTAAAGGAAAGAAAAAACCCCAAACAAACCCCAAAAGCCTATGCAGTTATTGTCCATCAATCTTTTCTAATGTGACATCATTATATCCAAAAATAACTGTTCTCAGGAAATATACTGGTTTCTACTGGAGAAGAAAATTGTCATGAGACCTCTCCTGGCAACCTTATTTTAAAAGTCATCTAAACCAGCAAAACAGGGAAATCCATTTTTAAGTGACATATATAGGCCTCCAGAGGATAGAGTTATGGTTCTCTGAGTTTCAAGGAAAGGATTATCACCCCCGTCTTTATAAAGCTCATACAGAATTCACAGCCCAGAAAGTGCGAGATAACAGGGGCTCAAGGCCTGTTGCGAAGGGGCTTCCACAGCCCCACTGGTAGCCAGCGGGGTGACTGATGTGCTTGAGCAAGCATTGCCTGTTACACTTGTCTCAGAGGTCCCTCTGCCAATGCCTTGCTGCTTCCAGCTTGATCCTCGTAACCAGGGTTCATGAGATAGCCATTAGAAAGCTGGCATCAGCTGCTGTCTATTGAAGGTAATTCTTTTAAAGCTTTCCAGTTCTCCATCAGGACTGCGGAACTGAAATAGAAATCTTACAGGATTATCATATAACTTCCTCTAAAATCACAGTGCTTTTCTTTCACCTCAATGAGAGTGCCCCGTACTGGCATTATTTACATGGAGAGACCACATCAGAGACAGGAAACCAAACCTATTGGATATCAAACATAGCTACTTTTAATAATACAACTATAGTTATTATTTTCTATTTAAAACCTTTAAATCTCTCAGTAAGGTCCTTCTGTGGATTCTAGGTTTTTGCTAAACAGGAAGATAATGAGAACGACTTCTTCTGAAGCACTGATTATCTTTATATTAATTTGGCTCATGAAAACTACAATTCCTTATCTTCGAAGATACAATTAACTTACCTTTGAAGTAGTTTGTCTAAAATGTATTTTAAATGTTATGCATAGGTAATGCAGAATGTTCTACTTATGCAGCATATTTCTGTGTTCTTACCTCTCATATTTAATTACTAATAGTCTTAGCTGAATGCACTGATACATTATAAAAATCATGTTATTTACAACGAAAAGTAACAGAACCTGATGAAATTTTCTAATTTGTGCAATAATTACCTCCTCACAACTGTGCAACTTACTACCTCTCAAACAGTAAGTGCACTATCAAAGCACTTTACATGTATACATGTATACATAACTTAGTGCCAATCTATCAATAAATTCCGAATTTGCAGGTTTTTTTGAATGTGCAGAATTTACATTGTGGTTGTAAAAATATGCAATGATTCCATCTATGAGGTTTCTGTTTTGTACATTTTAGCAATGTAAATAAGAGTTGCAGCCATTAAACATTTCTAGCTGTACTTGCTTCAAAAAAATTGTAAATTTGCGATAATATGGGAAACGTGTTGATGCTGTGCATTGGTTTTATTCTATATATTAAATGTCACCTTCAGCAAATAACAAGCCAAGGTAGTTCAAATTACTGAAAAAAACCTACTGTAGCTAATAATCAATATCAATATATTCAGTATATATCAGTATATATTCAGTATATATTCAATATATATCAGTATATCAATAAATAATATTAATAAACTGTATGAAACATTTTTGAGTACTTTGGTCACATATTGGTAAAATTTATTTTAAAAGCAGAAACAAAACCGATACATGTATCCACACACACACCCCCACACCCCACGCATAACATTTCGTGTCTCAGTATCAACATTTTACATTTCAATTTCTCCAATTTTGTTACCACAGCAGTATTTAGCTTTATTTTTAATAAAGATTTCCATGAATTTATTTTGGGTAAGTGTTAAAATAAAAATCTATAGAGATTGAAGCTGTGAAAAAATTAAGCCTCTGAACGTAGAGCCTTTAAGTCAAAAAATTTAAGTGGTAACATAGTCTAAGATAGTAAGATTGAGATTGAACACAAACTTTTATGCACTCCCCCCTCCACTTAGTATTGTGTTTGTTTGAAGGGAAAATGACTAAATCCTGAGAATAATCAAACTGAACCATGTTACACTAACAGAATACAACAAAAGTATTCTCATGCTGACAGCCACAAACCCTCTCATCCTTACACTAAACGAGCAAACTTGGAATATTCCTCTCCACCCATTCCAAACTTAACATTCTTATTTTTAACTCCACTCAAACATACTCTCTAAAAATCTCAATTAATAATTCTATTTTGATTAATATGGTAGATGGTTATTTGTGCAACTCATTGCTGTAAGGGGTACATGGCAAAGATTTTTAATGTCAAAGTGCTGAATATATACATTGCATTGTTTCAACATCCACTAAAATAATTTGGTAGTACCATGATATGGAAGACTGAGAATGCAACAGAAAATCAAGCACGGCTTCTTTAAAAAAAACTTTGAATGGGGGTTTCATCCTTCCTGTAACTAAGTGGCATAATGATACACACCTTTAGACAATTTACCAATGGTTGTCCCCAATGTAAGAGGAAAAACATTTCAGTAAGAATATAACCAATTGTAACCCTTGTTGTTCACGTATCACTTCTGTGTCATTTCTTTTAATGTAAAATTAACACATTACATGGAAGTATTATATAAGTCCTTAAAAAATGAGAGGTTTCTTCAGTTTTCAAGATGGTATTTTAGGATTATGAGATTAAAAATGCTGGATCTTATCTGCATATTTGTTGATTCAGTTTTCCATCAAAATTGATGACTGGATTAGTGCAAAACTTTCACTATGTGCAATTTTCTTGTATGTTGTAGTAGACAATACAATATTTATCTCTATTTTTTCAACTGAATTTATAACCTATGCTGACCTCAATTAACAAAAGAAAATAACAACGTAAGAGAATTTTCAGACAATTCAAACAGCATTAATTTTGTATAAAATGTATTTATCTTAAACTTTCTTTCCTGCCTTCCCCCTCTTCAGATTGCCAGAATTATGAACTATAGCATCTGGTAATGTAATCCCTAATAAGATGTATTGCTATTGTTAGAGAAATGTAAGACTCAAACATACATTATTTGTATGCATTTGACCATCAGTTTTCTAGGTATCATGACATTGGTAGCAGGTACATGTATCTACTCAAACTTTTAAATAATTTTATAAAAAGTTAGAAAAATATACTCAACATTTGTTGCATAACCTTCCTATATTCAACCTATCATACAAGAATCTTACAAAATGCTTTAGAATCATTTATTAGCTGCAAAAATACCAACCATTATGCAGCACCTGGAGAAAGGTCTTGGTGAGAACATACAATCCAGTATTATGCGATCCTGAAGGTGTCAGGTTTACAGCTATGTATTTTCACTGAATAAATATTCATTATCATGTTCATATGAGCATCCATGGACAAATAGACCTCTCCCAATTTCATGCTCAATCCTGAAGAAGAGCTGGTGATGTGAAAAGTGAATCATAGAATGCTAGGGGTTGGAAGGGACCTCAAGAGATCATCTAGTCCTACCCCCCTGCTAAAGCAGGTTTGTCCAGATTAGGTTGCACAGGATCATGTCCGGGTGGGGTTTGACTATTGACTATCTCCAGAGAAGGAGATACCACAACTTCTCTGGGCAGCCTGTTCCAGTGCTCTGCCAACCTCAAAGAAAAGACATTTTTCCTTACACTGAGATGGAACTTCCTGTGTTCCAGTTTGGGCCCATAGTCTCTTGTCCTGTTGCTAGGCACCGCTGAGAAGGGTCTGGCCCCATCCCCTTGCCACTCACCTTTCAAATATTTATAAGCATTGGTAAGATCCTCTCTCAGTCTTCTTCAGGCTAAACAGACCAAGGTCTTTCAGCCTTTCCTCCTAAGAGAGATGTTCCAGTCTCCTCATCATCCTTGTAGCCCTCCGGGGAACTCTCTCCAGTAGTTCTTTGTCTCTCTTGAACTGAGGAGTCCAGAACTGGACACAATATTCCAGATGTATCATCACCATGGAAGAATACAGAAAATCCCTCGACCTGCTGGCAACACTCTGCTTCTTAATGCACCACAGGATACCCTTGGGCTTCTTAGTCTCAAAAGCACATTGCTGGCTCATGGTCAACCTGTTGTTCATCCGGACTCCAAGGTTCTTCTTTGCGGAGCTGCTTTCCAGCATGCCAACCCCTAACTTGTACTGGTGCATGGGGTTACTTCTCCCCAGGTGCAGGAACCTACATTTGCCCTTGTTGAACTTCATTATGTTCCACTCCACTCAAATCTCCAGCTTGTCCAGGTCTTGCTGAATGGCAGCACAGCCTTGTGGTGTGTCAGCCACTCCTCCCAGTTTTGTATCATCAGCAAATTTGCTGAAAGTACACGCTGTCCCTTCATCCATGTCGCTGGTGAATATGTTGAACAAGACTGGACCCACTGCAGGCCCTTGGGGAACACCACTAGCTACAGGCCTCCAATTAGATTCTGCACTGATCACAACCCTCTGAGCTCTGTCCTTCAGCAGGTTCTCAACCCACCTCACTGTCCACTCATCCAACCCCCACTTCCTAAGCTTCCCTATGAGGATGTTACAGGAGACAGTGTCTAAATTCTTGCTGAGGTCAAGGTAGACAACATCCACTGTCCTCCATCTATTCATCCAATCATGTCATCATAGAAGGGTGTTAGACTGGTAGGGCATAATTTCTCCTTGGTGAATCTATGCTCACTACTCCTGGCAGCCTGCTTTCTCCACATGCTTAGAGATAACGTCCAGAATGAGCTTTTGCATCACCTTTCCAGGGATGGAGGTGAGGCTGCCTGGCTTTTGGTTTCCTGGATCCTCCTTCTAGCCCTTTTTGAAGACTATAGTGACATTGGCTTTCCTCCAGTCCTCAGGCACCTCTCCTGTTCTCCAAGACCTTTCAAAGATCATACAGAGTGGCTTAGGAATGACATCTGTCAGCTCCCTCAGCACTTGTGGGTGCATCCCATCAGGGCCCATGGATTTGTGGGTGTCCAGTCTGCCTAAATGATCTCTAACCCAATCCTTCTTGACCAAGGGAGAGTATTCCTTTCTTCAGTAAAGACTGAAGCAAATAAGGCATTCAGTAACTCTGCCTTCTCTGTATCCCGTCATCAGGGCATCCACCTCATTCAGCAGCAGGCCCACATTTTCTTTAGTCTTCCTTTTGCTACTGATGTACTTGAAGAAGCCCTTATTGTTGTCCTTGACATCTCTTGCCAGATTTAATTCCAAATGAGCCTTAGCCTCTTAGCCTTCCTCATTTCATCCCTACATATGCTGAAAATGATCCTGTATTCCTCCCAAGTGGTCAGTCCCTTTTTCCACATTCTATAAACTTCCCCATTCAAGTTTTTCCAGAAGCTCCTTGCTCATCCATGCAGGTTTTCTGCCTCCTTTGCTTGATTTCTTAGTCATAGGGATGCACTGATCTCAAGCTTGGATAAAGTGGTACTTGAATATTAATCATATCTCTTGGGCCCCCTTATTTTCTAGACCCTAACCCATACGATTCCTCCAAGTAGATCTTTGAAGAGGCCAAAGTTAGCTCTCCTGAAGTCCAGAGTTGTAATCATACTTATTGCCCTGCTTCTTCCATGCAGGATCTTGAACTCCACCATCTCGTGGCCACTACTGCAAAGGCTGCCCCTAATCTTCACATCCCCAACCAGACCTCCTTTCTTTGCTAGTAAAAGCTCTAGCAGCATACCTCTCCTTGCTGGCTCCTTGGCAAGAACCATCTAGACTGTGTGTGTCCTGCTGTGTAGCCTTTCTATACAAATACGAGGGTGGCTGAAGTCCCCCATGAGAACCAGGGCCTGTGATCATGAGGCTACTTTCAACTGTCTGTAGAAGGCCTTGTCAACTTCCTCTTCCTGATCAGGTGGCCTGTAGTAAGTATCTTCAACAGTGTCTCCCATATTAACCTGTCCCTTAATTCTTACCCATAAGCGCTTTACTTGTTTTTCATTCCACCTAAGCAGCGCTCCATACATTCCAGTCGCTCTCTCACGTAAAGAGCAACTCCAGTATCACGCCTTGCTGGTCTGTCTGTCCTAAAAAGTACTTAGCCGTCCATGACAGCGTTCCAGTCACACCAGCCATCCTGCTATGTCTCCATAACTGCAATGAGACCATAGCCCTTTGACATCCCACAGATCTCTAGTTCTTCCTGTTTATTCCCCATGCTACGTGCATTGGTGTACAGGCATTTCAGAGAGGGAATCGAGCACGCAGGTTTTTCTGGAAGGGTGCAAGAGGATCCACCACAGCCATACACACCCCTGAAGTGGTTGGTCTACTGGTTCTCATCCTGGAAGGCACTAAGAAACACTTGTTGCTGCTCTGGCTGGCCTGGTTTATTTCCCAGTTAGTTAAATGTGATGGCATGAGCATTGCCATTTTGGACCCAAGCCCCTGAGCCCACCTCACCAAGTTAGCCAGTCTGCTGCCAAAGATTGCCTTGCCTCTTCTAGACAGGTGGATTTCATACCTCCCTAACAAGTTATGGTCATCAAAAGTTGCCCCACTGTCATAAAAGCCAAAACCCTCATGATGGCACCAGCCATGTAACCAGAAGCGGATACGCATTTTAAGTCTGTTTCTGGCTGACACCTTTCCTCTAACTGATAAAATGCAGGAAAAGATAACTTGGGCACCAACACTTTTTGCATCCCCAGGGCTTTAGAGTCTTCCTTGATTCTGCAGATTCTGGCATGCAGTGTTATTCATGCCCATATGAAAGAGTAACAGTGGATAGCAGTCAGTCTTCTTGACAAGTTGGCACCTTCTAGGCAATGTCTCAGATCTTAGCTCCTGGAAGACAGCATACTTCTCGTGACTCCCTGTCTGGATGGCAGATGGATGCCTCAGTGCCTTTTAAGAGAGAGTCACCCACTACAAGCACTCATCATTTATTTTTAGTTTCCACTGAGTGCTGCTGGTGCTGTTTCTCCATGTAGACAAAGTCTGATCAACTAAGTACAACAAAACGAACTCCATGTTTAGAACGTTTTTATAAAAAAAACCCATGTTTTTTAAAATTTTCTTTCAAGGTCAAAAAACTTTTCTGATAGAATTTTTTGGTTATGTTTTAAAATGCTGTTTGTGATCCAGTTAAGCAATGACATCATGGCTATCGCTGTTGGGTCTTTGGCGTATAGTCAGCGGGGGCAGAGGCTTTCCATAGAAATCTGTATAAGAAATGCCAGAGAAGAAGAACACATTAATCTGTCATTTATCATCTCCTTGATATTTAAATAAGGTAAATCCTTGCTTCCTTAGTGAAAGCTAGGTAGTCTACAAGTTTGGAGCTAATTCCTAACAAGCACCTTTCAGACACAGTGGTAATTAATGTCTGGAGGTATATTGGCCAAAACAGGACTTTATTATAAATGCATCAGCATTTGTAAGGTCAAGCCCAAAGGTGATCTGTAAAAATCCCTAAAAACAGTAAATGAGAAGTCCAAAGTGTACAAATAATAACTGAAAAAATCAAGTATCAAAATTTGAATGTTGCTGTATTCAAGTCTGCATTGCAATGAAGTTTTAAGTAACATAAATGCTAGGCAACATCCAAAATTTTGGGACCATTAGTGCATGGAATCTATCTTGAATGCCTTATTAACTTTTTAAAAGAACTATATCAAGAATTTTTAGATAAAAGTGGAACTTTTTGTCAATAAAGGAGCATGAAGTAGTAAAATTGTTCAAGACAAAGTTATTAACTGCACCAGAACAGAACAACAAGTATTCTCAAACATTTGTAATTGATATAAAAGAAAAAACCATGCAGACTGGTACATGCAAAGCATTTCACAAGCAAAATAATGAAAAATGGTAAGAGGAAACAGGTAGAAGTCAAGAAAATATAAAAGCAGCTTTTTGAAGCATTCAAATGTCACTTTAGTTTATACAAACAATGTTCTCCCCAACAAAGCCTTGACCTGCCAACAAAAAATTTGGCTTTAATAAATCATACTTTTCCAAGAAAAATACATTCCACTTGTTCTACTTATGCAATAATGTGTTAAAATTACATTCCAGAGCTAACAGTAACAAAAGCAAACAAGTTGGATTACATGAATCTAAGAATATATGTACATATCTGTAGGATGATAGTTTTCCTTATCCTAACATTTAATTAGTAAAATAATAACAGTTTTATGCTATTGTTGCAAATCTTTTGATTTTAGTAGAGCTAATTCATTGTTACAGCAGCATGTGAAAAGCAACAAAATTGCAACAAATGATTATATGGTAAATGAGAACCCGTACAATGGATGTTGTTATTAGTTTCTTGAGGTCTGGCAGATGACTTTAGGACTGGAAGACAATTTTACCTCCTATAATGAGAGAGGTTTATCATTCTTGCAAATGTATCCTCCAGTGACAATAAATAGATACTCATTACCTAGTGTTGTGCTAGACTCATTAGCATGACCGGAAAAATTGCAGACTTCAGTGAAAATAAGTGTATAGTTAAAGATTTATATAATTGGTAACTGCCTCTTAACTCTGCCTAGACACCCAACATAATGTTCTCTGCTACGAATGACACAAAAATAACTCAATACATATACTAAATAGCCTGCTCACCAACACTTAAATTTTTTAGTTTGTACATTAAATCATTAAGACAGGTTTACATCTCTGAGAACACCTAGCATTAAAAAAAACAGACCTTTGGAGTTTGTTTCAATCTCATACTACATTAAATTTATATATTTCAGCAGCGAGGTCCACCACATATCCGTGGCACTTCCAAAAAACAAACAAACAAACAATTAAGACAAAAGCAGAGGAATAGCTGCTATTCTAACTGACAAAGACTGTACTAGAATGTAGAGGAATACCTGTTCCTGTGTTTTACCATGGTCTAGAAGAAATCAACACTACAAAAAGTCCTATCTGTTTTGAAAGTTAAGGGGATTGACTTCCTTTGAGGAGATATCAAGTGTGTCACTGATACACTCTTGGACACAGACTTTGACAGTACTCCCAAAAATAACTTCTGTGCATAACCATGGCTCCTTAAACTTTTAAAAGCAGACTATTCAATACTTTTTTCTTTCCTTGCTCTTACGGACACTAACAATTTTTCATGAAGCTCTGATAAAAGCATCTACTGGGCATCTCACTGGAACTGAGGTTTTTCAGCCTGGTCTACATGACTGTAGGTGCTCGTATGCCCCATATACAAAGACTTTTCAGCCATTTGGCCAATAATAGTTTGTGAAAGCAAATTGTTCAACAGAATGCAGTATTGCTATAGAACATAGTGCACTTTGGAGAATTAAAAAAACTCACGGAAAACCTCACTAAAGTCCCAGCTAAAGGAAATAAATAAGAAAAGCAGTTTTCATTGCAAATTGTGCCTTCAAGCCATTTATATCAATTGATTATGAAACTAATAAAGGAAACCAGGCCTTTTTATTTCACAAAAGTTGAATGCCTGAAAAACATTTAAAACCACCTTTACAGTGAATTTTTAGCAAAGCTGGGGAAAAATAATTAAAAACAAATTAAAAAAATAGA
>NW_010398080.1:39716-44343 GCF_000710305.1 Buceros rhinoceros silvestris | reverse complement strand
ACTTCATTTATTTTCCTGCTGAGGGCAAATCCAAAAAGAAGCTGGGTTTCAGAATTCAGGGAGTATTCTAAAAAATGGACCAAAGATAGGCTCCACTGGTCTTAGGGAAACTCCAATGAGTTTCCAAGCAGAAGCATGTTCTCTGTCTGCAAGATATGTAAAAACTCATTGGAAAACACTGTGGCGTGACAGAAAATGGGCAAAGGATGGATAGCAAGCTAAAATCAGTGCAAGATGGGCTTGACGTTGTTAGGTTAATGGTTGTACTCAATGACCTTTCCAACCTAAATGACTCTACAATTCCATGACTCTCAAATGGTCTGAGTAAAAAAACTCATCTGCTTTAAGCAAAATAAGTAACTGATGCTCTTTGATAACAAGACCTAATAAAGGTTTGAAGATGCTGGACCATGCGTTCGAAGGGCTTTTTTCATTTCTAAATAGCACTTTCCTAATAGGTGTTTTCTTGCTCAAGATTTTCTGTATCTCTGTGAATCTTGTGAGTGTCTCAAAATTCCTGAAAGAACCCAAATCTCAGCAAAGAGCAGGCAACGTATTGAATTCAGCTGCAAAGTTCTGAGCACTCCAAATGTCCTCCTATCTCAATGGTTACACCTCTGGTCAAGAGGTCATTCTCCTACCAAAACCTTTTACATCATTAGATTCCAAAATACTTTATTATTCTTATTTTAAAAATGAACTAAACTAACACAGATCTCAGGTTACTAACGTACACACCTGTGATAGGGAACCTAGTCTAAGCAGTTTTTTTCTCTTTGTCCCACCCATGCTCTTGCTACAAAATGCAACTCCTCCCTTAGGCACACATTAAAATTGAGTACCACCTCTTCCCTTTCTTCCCCTCCCTACCTCTTCAACTGGCTTTTCTTTCTTGCCACCTTCTTTCTATATGCCTTCAAAAAAACAGAGCAAGATGGTTTTACGGTTAAGATGACAAATTACATTTTAGGCACATGAATTACAATCCTGTGAAAAATGAATAACTAGGTTTTAGAGATCTTAAGTCCCCTTTAGGCATCTTTTCATTCCTTGGCAAAGAAGGTCCATGTTCTATTGCTTCAGAACTTCAGCAGGTATGTCCACATGGTGCCGTATTACACGATAGCAGTACAATCAATCCAAGGCAGAGTTAAGCTCAAGGATCACTACAGCCACACTGAGCTCCTGTCTGTGTAAGTTCCTCAATTAATGTTCTCTTTATCCATTTTGCATAAGTGTTCCCATTGCTTTAGTTTGGTTATCCTCCTCTCATATTACTCCAGGTATCTCTCTATTCACTCAAAATTATCTCTCTATTCATTCAAAATTCGAAAAACAAAAATGTAAGAAAAATTAAGAAATTATAATCTAAAACTGAGAAAAAGATGCAAAATGAACATATGAAAAAGAAACTAATAATCTTTCATGGTCTTCCAAAAAATAGAAGATAGTCATTATTGAAGAGAGAAATCAAGAATCTGCCATTACATCTTGACATTTCCAGTTATTAAACTTATTTCTCCTAATGATTTGTGAACTTTCAGGGACATTGGCTCTTCCAGTAAAGTAGCAGATCCCAAGCTTTATCACTGGTACCTCTCCTTGCAGACCAATAACCTAGTTTTCAATTAAAGTCTCACTACTTCTACAGTCAAATTTATGTCAAGCTTTTCATCTTAGCTGGGATTGCAGTCCCTCATTTGGTGTTGCTAACATAACGCGCTCAATTCAAAGGTGCCTACACGTCTTTCTCTTTCCTCCTCACAAGAAAACACACCCAAATTAATGACAAAAATCTTACAGACTGTGCTTTTAGAACCATATGGAAAAAGTAGCAGTGGGTAGAATAAATTTTAGACTATCTCAAATGGCAACACAAGGAGTCACCTTATACGCAGTGAATTCATCTGGATGTGGGTGATGGTTCACAGAATTACAGAAATACCTGGGGCTCATTTGGGTTCAGTATTGTGAAGCAATTAGGGCTTCGAGATCAGGTCCAGATCAGTGAAACAACAGGTAACTTAGTGCAAAACCAGCCTGGCTGTGGAAGAGCCACTATGGATGCCAAATTAATAAGACCTGCTGGATCCCTGTAGCCCTCCTGCTTAGCTCTTCCTGCAGCATCCTCTCTCCTGAGTACCTCAGACTTCTTCCAGTATCCAGGTAACCCAAATCCTGTCCTCGCGACATCAGATAATGATGAACTGTCTACACAAGGACGATGGAAAAATACTTTGAAACCTTCATTTTGAATGCAGTATGTGTTTGGACTCCTAAGGTAACCAGTCCTGTTACTTTTTGTTACACGGCACATTGTAATATATAGGTGCATTCTGCTGTGCAAATAACTTCAGATCATTAATAATTTCTGATATCCCATGCTACTTTGTAAGGGAATCCAAGAGAACTTATTCTTTTTGATAAAAAAATAAATAAGACTTGAAAAATCAAAAAGGTGCTTTCTACAAAGCAAAAGGTTTAGCTGTTGGTCAGTGAAAATTGGCATTAAGAGACTAAACAAAAGATGAAGAAGGAAATGAATGTAGAAGTGAATGAACAATGGAGAATGCTTTAAAAAAGTACAAAACCTAAAACATTTTCAATTACCAGCATGATGTGTTTCACCAAGAGGCTCAAGTTTTCGAAGTCTATTAAGTTTGGGAGTTCCCCAGCCAACTAAAGGAAAACAAAGACAGTCAAAACATGCCACCACTGCACTCGATTCTGATGAAATGTATGGAAGCCAGTTCTCTTTGGGAGAAATCAAAGCATTCGGAAATGCCAAAAGTATGTAAGATATTGCATATACTGGTGAATAATGATGAAATACTGTAAAAATAAAATTACCCTTAAAAATATTCATATTTTTAACTTTTTGATCGGCGATTGATGGAAACTTTTTCTGACTTTTTTTTTTTTTGTGCAAATACCAACTTCCTCTCCCATTGAATCGATCAAATCTATGCTACTGAAAGTTCATACCATGAAGTGGGAAATGGCATCAAAGATTTCCTAGAGAGTTTAGTAGCATATCTCTCTATGATGATTTTATCATTCACAAATAAACGTTTTAAAGGATTAATAGCCTCAAATTGAGACATCGATTATTGTTTGTTAGTACACTTACCTGGTGGAAGAGCTGGTGGTGTAGGATTTTTGGGAACAGTGTCCTCTGCATTTACAGGTTCTACTCTGTGGCCCCTTTTTAATTTTGGTTTTTTAGGTTTTTTCTTACTGTTATCTATACCAAACAGAAAGCATTACATATCATACTGTTATATTCAGAGAATTATCTTTGGTCATCTTCTAATACAATTATTGGGTTGAGATACATGTAAGTCTCTATATAAGTCATATATATGTAAGTCTAAACTTATACACAAAATTATACGAAAAGCAAAATCTACACATTTTACCATCGAAAATATACTGTAAGCATAAAATATATGCAAAATCTATGTTTTAATAAAGAAACTCAACTTAGTTTGGTACTGATGGAAAGGAACTATGTATTTGATAACAATAAAAATGAATCTAGTTTCAGCTTCAATATCAGTCACACCACCAAATGCACTCTTTTACGAATGGGTTTTACAATACAATAACCTAATGGTGCACCTTTATGTTTTCGGTAGATTAAATTGAGGTGTGGTATCAGGAAAAATAATACAGAGGGAAGAACTATCTGAAAACTAACATTAAACGATGCATTAAAAGGAAGCAGTCTTACCTGAGTCAAGGCATTCTGAGGCTTGCTGTTCATTCTCCTCTTCATGCTGCAAAAGCTGTGCAGTTGTAGAATTGCACGTTTCTAGTCTATCATCAATTGTGTTTTGGCTACTGCTACTTGATAAATGCTGAGCGTCCATTTGATCATGCTCTATCTGAGGTTTCAAGACAACTGTAGCCTTTTCAGTCTCTAGCCTTTGCCTCTTCTTTTCCTTTTCAATTTGTTTTTCATTCTAACAAAAATAATGATTTTTTTTTTAACAACTTCTAATGCCGTAAACTAATTAGTATGACAGGAAGGTTACTTTAAAAATCAAAATACTGTTAAAATATTTTTCTATCCCACATCTAGCATAGAAAATATGTTCAAATATGTGAAAATCAAAATCTTGTCTAGAGGAAGGAAAACAATATTTACCAAAAAAAAAAAAGGATTAACAGCAAATGATCTTTAGGTTTATAGTCTCTTTTCCTGCTTTCTCGTAGGTCATATGACAAAAACAATGCCAGCTATATAAACAACATCAACAGTCCTGAGCAAAAGGTTAGAATACTAATTTCTTCCTCTTAAGTTATCTTTTTTTTTTTTAATGTTTTAGTTAAAGGAAAATACACATACACAGAGCTTAAGTATCCACAAAGCGCTACCATGATTTGGACAAATTTTCAAGTAACATGAAAGCATTGTTTCAATGTAAACAAAACAACACTGACAGGATTAAAAAAAATAATGCTGTGCATACAGACTTAGAACAATTCTTTTAAATGAACCGTTTTTCTTATTACCTCTCAGACATTTGTTAGTGGTAGGTCTAAAATGATCCAGATTTCCACACATTCTCATACCTCAGAGATTACAGTAGATATAGGCTGGAAGGGGTTTTCAGAGTTTCCA
>NW_010398080.1:22003-39510 GCF_000710305.1 Buceros rhinoceros silvestris | reverse complement strand
TTTCCCTGTGTAATTGTGGTCGGGTTTATGTTGTTGTTGTTTGAGTTTGGTGTTTGTTTTGGGTTTTTTGGCGGGGGGGAGGGGATGGTGGAGGGCAGAGGGAAAAGAGAGGAGATGAGCAAAGAATTATGAAGAAGCCAAACCATAAATTTTACACAATACAGAATACTTATTAGGTCATCTAATTCATCCTCCAATTTACGCTAGATGATTTTTACAATATGCTTCTGTATTTTGCAAAACATTCTACAGAAATCATGACAGGCTAACATCAATGAAACTTATGTTACAGCAGAGGTAGAAACACATGCGGCTATGTGCCAGAACGTTCAATCAGCACTTCAGGAAGTACAATCAGCTTCTAAGGGCAGGATATGCAACAGAACACATCCGTGACTGGAAGGTTTGGATTGTTCAATAGTATGCTGAAATGTTCACACTGGTAATCTTTTGTAACAATTGTGTCAAAGTATTAAATTATTTATTTTTTAAAAATCTATGTGGTGGGAAACAGACTATCTAAAACCTATTATATTTTTAATACATCTCCATTTCTCAAAATTCTGGACTCTTCTTAACATACATAAGGGACAATCAGTACTACACTGTTTAGTTTATGTAGTAACAGTTAGGGAATTATATTTGCTTCAACTAGATTCAGAAAAGTCCAGGAGGACACATAACACTCAGTATACTGTCGTTGCACCAACACTAGTTATTTTAATGTACCAGATCTCTACGTAAGAAGTATTAAACTACTATGTATTAAATAATATATCATTAATACAGTATATCTTCATCAAATACTTTTCATCAATTGATCTGATGGTACTTGCTCATAGCAAATCACTGTTATACCTACTTTACAGCTGCAAGTACTGAGAAAAGAAGTAAACCCGTTGTTCAGAGGCACAGATGGGAATGAAAAGGAGGTCACTGAGCTACCTACGAAACCATACTGCTTGGAAGGAATGGCCAGTGCTAGGTTAAAACTTATTGGCAGTACCTCTCTCTCTGGTTTTCCATTTGGAACAAGGTAATCGCTACTAATGTATTGTGGAGGAAATGCACTTTGAGAAAACATTCAAAAAAGCAAATCTGATCAAAAAGCAGTCTTTGGAATTATTAAAACACATAATAAAACAGAATTACACTTGAATCAAGATTAACCCGTTTCTTAAGAAATTGATTTGATGCAAAACAGCAAAATGCAAGTTAAAGTCCTCAGCTAAAGTTAACATTAGTAGAAGTAACTAGTTAGCTTTCCTCTAAGACACAAGAAGTTTAACAAAACCTTCAAGCCTTTAATCCAGTTTAGATTCAATCAATTCTTCCAGTGAACAAACACAATCAAGAACACTGAGCAGAAACAGAATATATGTAAAATGCCCTATCATCAGACAATCTCTTTTGAGACATGTTTCAAAGTCAGTCCTCCTTGCTACACCTCTAAACATGACAAACCCAACACAATCCAACACGGTCAGAGGGTTTTGTCTACACAGAGACATCTGGCAGACTAACAGCATATGGGCTTTTTTTATAACTATGTGAAATACATGTGAAGACTGTGTCAAATTCCAGGTGTTTAAAATGTGCTTAAGTAATTTACTTGCTGAAGTAAACCAAATCAGCAAGAGTACAGCCAAGACATTCACAGTAGCTTCACTGTTACTTCTCACAGTATCTGAGTCTTGCATATCTCTGCATATATAGGGCAGACGGGGGGACAGGGATGCTCAGCAAATTTTTTAAGAATGCCCCAGTAAAATGATTCACATCAGTCTCTACTAGGAAGCATGCTGGCCTGCTGGCGAGCACAAAGTCTTTAAAGGTAAGAAATAAATCACTTGTTCTGCTTCCTCTCTCTGCATCATCTAAAGCCTCTCCATGCCTCACGTGCTAGATATCCAGAAGTTTATTAAGCATAGTGTTGAATGAAGTTTCACATGTCATCTTTGATACTCATATATGGGTTACAAATTCTAACTTAATAGAAGTTTATTTCAGAACACACAAATGACAAGATTTATTTTTTAGGTTAGCCTCCTAGTTATACTAGCAAGATTTATTCCACAACTACCTTGCAATTCTAATTCACAGTACATTTCCAGCACTGACCAAATAAAATAAAGGGGATGAAACAGGCAAAAACTTGCAGGTCTTAAAGAAAGGCTCTACTATTTGGGTCCATACTTTTAATATGGAGACTCCGTAAAAGGCTGTAAAAAGCTCTTTGAAGCCTGTAAGCTTTAAATCATTGATAGCTTGGTTCCCATAAAGTCTATGTACAGGAAGGAATCAAGTATCTCAGAGAAAGGAAGGAAGGGGAGGGTAGGAGAAATCATAAAGAGAATACCTTTCTTCTCGTATCTTTCTCACTCGCTCAGCTCGTTCTAATTTCTTTTGTTCTTCATATGCTTTTTGTTCCGTAGTGTCTCGTTGAATGCGCTCATTTAAGGCATCAAAATCTTTTGCTATGATATGTAAAAGCCAATATAAACCCTTTTTTATTGATTTATCAATATTTTTCCCACAGCCCATGATAGCTGAGCAAGATTCCTGTAAATATAAGAGAAGGAGGGGAAAATTATTTGCAGTTCAGATCACTGAAAACAAGAAATCAGCCAAAAAAAAATCACTTTTTACTGTGAAGCTTGCAAAACAGTGAGAGGTATAGGTGCTTTTTTTGCAAAGACACAAATCACATAATTCTACCAAATTCCATTATTTTCAGTCCATTTCAAAATTACTAGACTACTGCACAGAAAAATAGGTTTGCACATCTCTAGACATATATACACTTGTTACATGTACATGGTACACACAGCTGTTACATATACACCTGCTATGTGTATATATGTATATTTACACACCTATTTCTATATGCATCCATATCTGTGCTTCTATACAGAAATAAAATTTATCAATCTCAAATATGTACGTTCTGTTTTGCTACTCGTAATAAATAGGCCATGTTATATTTATCTAGTAAAATGGAAAACATGAGATGCAAGGGAATCAGCTTAACTTCAGTTCATGAAAGAAATGTTTGACTTGTTTATAAGCACCTAGGGAATAAATAAAATCCAGCATGAATTTGTCAGAAAAACTATCAAATCTACTCAGTTTTTTAGATCAGAACAGGTATTGTGGATAGGGGTGATGCAAAACATTATGACTCTTGATTGGAGTAAAACTCTGTCATCATATTCTCATCAGCAAGCAAGAGAAACATGATCTAGGCAAATATACTGGAAAATGGGTGTAAAAACCATTTCTAAATTAGTTTGGAATACTTTATTTGGCTTGGATGCAACAATTCAAGGAAGTGGATTGACTGGAAAGAATCGAGAGGAGCACAGTGAGAAGGAACAGACAAAATTGGTTATGAAAACACATCTAGTAAGAAAACACTGAAGGAACAGGAATGATTCTCTGAGATTAAAAGGTTTTAAGGAGATATGCTAATAGCCTTAAAAAACATAAGGCATAACTGCAAGTAGGAAAATAATAATTTAGTCTTCATGTTCATTGTCAGTAGAACAAGCGTAATGGGCTTTACCTGGAACAAAAGAGATGTGGCTTGATTCTAGCTTAGAACATGAAAAAGGACAAGATGACCTCTGAAGATCTCTTCAGAACTATTTCCCAGAATGTTTTGGAGCACGCTATGGGTCTTTTAAACTGAATAATAATTGAACAGATCCAGTTTGCATTTCATATGAAGAAATTATATTTCGCACTGATTGTGTTCAGGATTTGTGCTCATGAAGGAAGGAAGATTAAAAAAGACTAACTCTACAAAGTCAACACCTAAAAAATTCTCTGTGTTATGACTTCACTTGACAAGCATTTTAAATAGCACCATAATCAGATATGGTATGGAGAAAAAAATAATTCTTACGT
Source organism: Buceros rhinoceros silvestris (assembly GCF_000710305.1). Taxonomy (NCBI): domain Eukaryota; kingdom Metazoa; phylum Chordata; class Aves; order Bucerotiformes; family Bucerotidae; genus Buceros; species Buceros rhinoceros. The sequence continues at coordinate 35,601 of NW_010398080.1, read as the reverse complement.
GTTATGTCTCCCCAGGGTGCCAAACCTAGTTGGTATTTTAATACATTCCAACTTTGTCTAAATTAAGGTTCAAATATGAGTGTTGTTCACTATGGAACACTACAGCACTCTCTAGCAGAACCTAATCTGGATGAAGATGTATAGGCAATAATACATTGCTTCCCTGAGAAAACTCAGGGCAATTGCACCAGGGCAATTTTCTTCTCAGTTTGCACCAATATTATTGTTGCTGTAGTTCAGTCATAAAATATAGAATTTAGAAATATAGAATATACAGACATATTAAAGAATAAAAAGAGAAAGGTCATTCTCACTGACACTGCGTGACAGTGAGACAAATTACTCCTTACATTTGCTTTAATATTTTGTGGGGAAATTTAAAGATCCAGAACAAAACTAATTAAAAGAGCAAACAAAAGGTTTTTTGGTCCTCACCTGATTTTATTTAAGTGTTTTTTCACAACGCTCCTGTTGAATTCACCCCATGAGTCATTATATTGAAGTAACTGCTGCTTTCAGCTAAAATGACTCAGAATATGTGATCTAGTTTCTCTGTTGATGACACCCAAGAGTTAAATGGAGAACAAGAACAGCATTTTACTGGAACATGTAATAAATTAAGTAATTTTAAAGTATTGGAAAATACACTAGAATCTTTCAGGTCTTTTATATTGATAGTGCTTTGCAAGAAAACACTTTTGTCAGAGAAGTCCCTCGGGGAAAAAAAATGGTGAACTTGCAGTTTTTATTTTTATGATTGCTACATATGCATTGTGCAAAGTCCACTGACTGAAGAAGAGCACTTGAAGAGTAATGACAATGAAATAACTATGCCCTGCTATCACTAAACTTTCTAGAGAAAATAATAGCAGTACGTATTATCCTGTGAATTTTGCAACTCTCCCTAGTGAATTAAAAGCCTTTTTAAATTTTTAAAACCCAAATACCAGCTGGAATGTTTTTTGCAAAATTGTATTCTAATCTTGGTTAATAAGAACATAACTCTCATTATCATTTAAAATGTTTCTTATTGCAATTAGGAAAAGATTATAAAAGTAAAACCCACAAATAGTTAAGTAAGAAACTGGTTGATTAAAACAGAGGCTTAAAGAAAACTTCAAGGACTACTGATTTGGATAAATTATCTGTAATACTCATCAATATTAAAGTAGCTTTCCTAGAGACTTCTGGTTTTAGCTCCTGCCTTCCCTCTTTCTTTTTATGATTTTTTTGGTTTTTTTTTTTTAACATGACTATGAATACTACATCTGTTTTAGGACAAATGTTAACTAACAACTAGCTCTAACAGTGCTCTTTTCTAACTACTGTGCTGGGAATTAGATGCCCTAGCAATTAGATTAAGTTCTTACTGTTTGCCAGATGGTGACTCAGACTAAATGATCATTTTAGCTATGAACAGAAATGAGAAAAACATCTGAAGAGTGATCCTTGCTGAATGTCAACATAGCCAAATTCCATTTCCTGCTTCTTTTGAAAAAGGTGGAATGCTAAATTTGCTATCCAGCTGAAGTTCTAAACCACTTCAGTAACAAATTACTCTTACATGGTTTCAGAATGGACCAGCAGGTACACTTTGAGGATCCTTGCTATAAAGATTTATTCAACAGATCCAAAGCAAAACATCAAGGCGAACAGTAGAATTGCTTGCCAAACAGATATATGCACTGTATCTGCTGGGATTGCAGGATTTTAGCTTCAGTTTTACACTATATGGCACAATCTCCTATCTTATTGTAAGCTTTACATATATATTAGAAAAAGAAGCATCTTAAAATATACTTACGATTTGACATAGACACTTGTGTTCATTGACAAGCTTTTCCAGAGACAGGGACTCAATTACATCTGCTTCTGACAGAGCTCCTTCTCTGTCCTGCTTATTTGCTAGCCTAGAGAAAAGATCAAAAGAAACACTTACCACCCTGACACAAGAGAGGTTCTCAGATCTCCAAAAGCAAACGTTTTGACAGAAATAGGAAGAAGAAGGGGAAGAAGGGTAAAGAGAAAAAGCCTTGTTTCAACTTTAATTCTTGCTTTTCCTTTCTGCTTAATAAACGTGTTAGTCCATGCGCTATTTTCAGCAGGTACTAACATCAGATATTACTAAGGTGCTCAGTAATTATTTAATAATTATTAATAGACAAAGAAATTATATTTTGAGTTAAGATGAATATAAAAGACTGTGCTGTTCTAAAATTACACAGTACAATCTGTTGGAGTCTATGGATCAAAGTTGAGAACTTTGCAACTTCCCAACCCCCACACATATCCCTGCATAATACTGCTTCATGATTATCTCGTGCCTGTCTACTAACCAGTATGTCTCTGATGCCAAACAATTTGATTTCTACTGTTTTGAATCTGCTCTTTATAAGTAAAACTTAAAGCTCAGAGAGAGAACCTTCCATGAATAGCTCTAAAAGACGTACTTTATTATTAAACAGGGGGAAAAAAATAAAAAGGTCTATGAAGAACATGGTTTACAAAATCAGTATTATGTAAGATGAATTGCCATCGTTGTCTTTTTTAGAAATACGGTAGCAAAGAGGACTTCAGAAGATAAATGTCTTAAGTTTTTGGGGACTGCTGTTCTTGATCAAATTTGTCTTCAATATACTTTGTAACTGCATCCAATACTACGGCCAGAAATGCAGTTTTTAATGGGCACAGACCAGATCTGATTTACCACCCAAAGTATTTTATTGATTATTTTACATATATCCTGAAGCAGAGAGTTTCAACACTGTTATCAACAACTACTACAAAGATAAGAGGGCTGTCCAGAATTCTAAGCATCCCAAACTCCTAAGTTCTTCACCTCTCCAAACTCCTGGTGATACCACATTTAACCACAGAAATTAAAGTTGCTTCCTTTTACAAAGACTTAATGTTTTACTGAAAACTCCTCTATATATGAAAAGAAACTGGAAGAGCTTCCTATCTAAAGCACTAAAAGGTACATCACAAACTACATGTAAGAAAAAGCAAGGGTAATTGTCAAAACCTGTATGGAACAGGTCTTTTCCCTTATGGGGATTTCTCCCAGCTATCCAAGAAATAATTTCCATGAAACTCACACGACTTGACTACTCTTGAGACCTCAGTTTCTTGATTAAAATGGATTTAAATTCATCAACATCCAAGAAGGTAGGATGGATTAGTAACGTAAGTTTACCTAAGTATTTAGAAATGTGTTAACCAAGTAGATGTATTCCCAAAAAAGAAACTTGAAAAAATAAACTTGCAGTCATGTTAGTCAATGACTTTCTGAGTTCACTTATAAGCAAATTTTAATAACAAATGGAGACATTTAGATGGAAATCCAAAATATATATTTTTAAAAGACAAAAATAAGAAAAAAGCCCATAGGAATCATTTGTGTTTCTTGAGGTTCTGAAAGTTTTCTAAGGAATAAACAAAACTTCACAGAAGAGGTCAAGTCACAAAAGAGTTGTTCCCATCTTCCAGAAAAAATCGTTTGGCGATAGGATACATAGTTTTTCCTCTCTTGTTACCTGATTTTACTGAAAAGCTAGTATGGCAAAATTCTAGGAACTGTGAAAAGATATTAAATAATATCTGATAAGCTATAAACTACACCTGTTAAAAGTTACTATTTTTCAGCACGAAAAAAAACTGGTTCGGTTTGCTTTGAACCAGTGCAGACCTGTCTGGAATATAAGCATACAATGCAATGTTATTTTGCACTTTCTACAACAGTAATAATCCAAGCTAAGTGCAAAAGCTGCAAAGAGGAGTATTGCATAGGGAATCTGAAAATTGCGCTTGCCTTTAATAAAGGAATTACACTGAAATAATGTTGTTCTGAAATTTAGCAACTTTTCCATTACATAAGAACTCTTGTTTCAATTTTCTGGATAATGTCATAAATATTTGGCTTCCATGAATGCAATGGCAGATGGTTTTGGAACCAGACGTCATAGCCTTTCTTCCGAATTCTAAAGTCATCATCAACTCAAATGGCTTTTAGGGAATGTTAGACCAAAGCTTGTACTTTGGATTTATACTCCAAGCAGAACTTGTCAGCACTTCAGTTTGTTCTAAGACCTCATTCCTTCCTATTTTCTAGAATCACAGTGTGAGAGACTCAATTCTAATTATTTTACTCCCAAGAGAGTATTTAGCTTCAAAGAGACATTAAAAAAAAAAAAACTGTGTTGCAGCTAGAGCTTAGAAAAAACTTTCCTTGTCACCATTAACTTCATGCACTAATCTTTCTTTTCAAAAAGAGTTTATGAAGGAGACCATAGGAAGACAGCTTCTCAAATGTCCATTCTCTCTCAGAGTTCATCCAGAAGTTTCACTTATTTGTCATCATCTTGGGGATAAAGCCCCCTACATCCTCCTGATAAAATGTTGATGACTTGTCTGCAGCTAGAAAGAGGCCTTCCTCACCCTTCCTTTGATAATCCATTCCCACTAAATGAAAAGAGTATTTCTACAGCACTTTGTATGATTTAGTGCAGATTCCCTAACTGTTGTTCAATGCATATACAGAACCTACAATATTTTCAATATGCTAACGATACTCTGGCACTATTCCTCCTCACCAACCAGCTAGAACAAGTAATGTGCTCTCAGCATTTACCTATGGAATAGGGCCAAAGTTAAACCAGGGAAAAACTGAAATGCAATTCAAGAAACCTATGAAAGAAAGATTGGAAATAATTATCCCTACTTTTGTCACATGACCTATCTTTGTTAGAGTCTAAACAATCTTAATGCACTGTCCCTTAGTATCAGAAAGCATTTCTCAGCAGTGCTGTCATTTCATCCAGATCTACTTAAAGAAAATAATTCTGAACACAGAGTTTGTTGCCAGAGCTTATTCCTTTCTCACATGAAGATTAAATAACTGCACTACTTACTATGTTACTGGACTGCACATTCTACAAAGCACAGCTGAAGCAGAATAAAATGTTGTTAAGCTGCATAGCTGAGTGTGAGTGTGACACTAATGTCCTACAAATTCCAGCAGCAGCTGATTTTTAACCTCTAATATGTTGAAAGGTGTAATACTTGTCTTTTTGGTCAATTAGTTCCCATTTTCTCCACATCACTCCTGTTGTGATACTGAAGGTATTAGAAAATTACAGCTGAGGTGCTGTACCTGGAAAAGCAGCATATCCAAACAGCTGTCTCCACCTTATGCTCTCCAAGAACTGAAACAGTTTTGCACAGACAGTTTTGCTTCAGACTTTAGGTCAATATAGGAAAATATCTTAACTCCATTTATAAGATACTGTGATAAAGGGTATTATTTTGCTGGGATTTTTTTCCTTTTTCAGTAAATGCATTAATAGATCCAGGACCTACCCTTGCTGCCTTTTCTCTTTGTGCTTTAGTATAGAAAACATACCCTGCACTTGCACTTGTGCTTCATGGGTAGGCAGTGCTCTGCTTCCAGATTACAGGGCCTCTATCTAGGGAGCTGCTCCTAGACACCTCCTGCTACTGGGCAGCTCCAGCAGTGATCCGCCTCTCAGCAAGGCTGGGTTTCAAACAGGCAGAACCAGATTCCCCAAGTAGAAAGTAATCAATTTGCCTGTCTATTGCAGTTGCAGAAGTCAGCTTCTCTCTCACACCGCCACTCCTGAAGATAAACCCTCGGACAACTACATAACAGCTAGAAGCTGAAGGCATGCAGTAAATACTTAGTGGAATGTCACTTAAGACACATCACTCAGGCAAATATTCTGAACACTGTTGTTCAGATTATACTGAAACTTAATCTCAGGAGTGCCTCTGAAAAGGATAAAAACCAGAAAGCCACCAGCACAGGATTAAAAGGTAAAGACTTTTCTTTGACTTAATGTTTATAAAGTTGCAAATTTGGAAATAGGCTGTGTAGAGTGGTTTAGAATGGAAATGTGCCTTTGTTGAGACACACAAATAATGGTTGTCTACCCTGCAAATAATTAGGTATTTCTCTGGGTAAATATTGCCTCAGAGCTCTGCTGCTCATGCACAGGAATGCTAGGATTTAAGCCAAGTTTTATGCATAAAAATTCCTTCTTTAGGGAATACGTCAGAGTTATCTTAAAGGATAGACCTTGATTTTAATTTTCCAAGTCAGTAGAACTTTATATATAGCAATTTTTCATGTTTAAAAGACTGTAGGAGGTATATATCAAAACGTACTTGAAAGCACAGGGGAGTGTCTTGGTTTATCACAAAAAGTTTGCCAAGTAAGAAGCTTTCATATACAAAATCATGCTTGGTTTATTTCAATTTCACATAAAGTATATTTGGAAACTTCTTAGTGTAACAAACTTACTTTATGCAATAAATAAAAAAAAAAAGGTAGGCACCAACTGCTTTTGTATTAAGTAGGGGTTTTCAAAGCAGCTAGAGAGCTTTCGAACTTTGTCATGGGAAACAATGTGGAAAGGGAGTGTATGTGTGCATTGGCACAACTGACATCTACAGTTCAGTAACAATATTTCTCTTAGAAACCAGAGGACATGACAGAGAAAAACAAAGTCTGATTGCAAACTATGTGTACTCCTTGACCTGTTTCTAAAATGTAAATTACTGAGCAAAGAGGGAAAATAAAAAAATAATCAGTATTAAAGTTTACTTTACAATCCAAAAGATTTGGTGAAAAAATACCCAGTATGAAATGGACACATTTGTAGCTCAGCTTTCATCAAACCCCGAAGAAGCATTACAGAAAGGGTTTGTTTGGGAAAAGGGTATTTTGTGTGAGGGTACCTGTGTGCACACGTTTATTCTCTTGTTTTGCAGATTTGGAAGGATTTTTTAAACATGGTACTTTCCAACTTACGCATTTCTCTCCATTTGTGCAGGATTTTCATACAGTAACATAAAACTGAAAACTAAATACTGCAGAGGGTACACACTTGGAGGGTGTAATCTGTAAAATTGTCTCAGAGATGCTGCTTTTGGGGTTAAGTTTAATCAGTTAGTTATTACAAACACAAGATTTCAGGTCAAACCTGCTTGGTGGCTGTAAAAATTAACAATTCTAGCAATTAACAACAACAATTATAATTTGTTTTGTTTTGGTTAAGTGGCCTCATCATTCTCACCTCAGTTCTGAATCATATTCCTATTTACCAAAAACATACTCCTCTGACACACTTCCCTGCTTTCAGTTTAATCACACCTATTGATCTGCATCCATCAGACATGTGAGATGTCTGAGCTTAGATCAAGGATATTATATTCAGCTTCCAGACGGGTAATTCCAAAAGCAATGACAATAAATTATATCATCATATATTTTTGTACAAGATTTAAAAAAAATGTAAAAAAGAATTATTTTCTTACAGTTGTATTTTGCCTTGATACATTAATATCTAGGCAAACATTAAAGTTATTTAGTCAAAGTTGCCTGTAAGATATGTTTTTTTAAAAAGCTGCCTGGAAATCCCTACATTTATTACAGGTGTGTTCCAAGACTGTGATATGTAGTTACATGGTCTGACAGAGGTGAAATGGGAATGTAAAGTGGAATGGTGCTGGAATGCCCAGCACCAAGTTTTAGCCTACAATTCTGCTGTCAGTAAAAACCTTGAAAGTTATTTATAGCAATTCAAAGTAATTAACTAGGAGATCAAACTATATATCCTATTAAATGGAAAGAATTTTCACCTGTCCTCTATCCTGTTGCAGTCCTTTCTCTCACTCCTGATTTATCTTCAAACACCGCTTTAAAATGTATCCATACCTGGACCTTAATTATATGGCCTTTTGGCAGAGAAGATTACGATTTTCTTTCCAGATTTCTGCGACCTATAGGTGGCCAGCATATTTGCACCTGGTAATTAAGGGAAGGTGTTGACTTCTAATGTTATTCTTGCTGAAAATAAACAAACTCAGTTATCTACCATCTATACAATTACATCTCTTTACTGCTCATTTCTAAGGTTTCTGAAAGAGCACTACTAACAGCACGTCTGGTTTAACAGGTGAAAAAGCCACCATCAAAATATTAAGTAAGCTCCTCAGTTTTGCTTTTAATCAAGGAATACTCTATTCCTTTACCAATTACAGAGAATAATCTATAGACTAACTGGTTTGCAGAGTGAGATCATTTTTGTGTCAGTCAGGACTTGTAGGTACAGTATGCGTCACCGTAACTGTGACTTATGCTAGTGCAAAAGCATGAACGCACCACCTTCCACTACCAAAAGTATCACTAGGGAACATCAGAATTGCTGTCTATAGAAATGAAAATGGTGACAGATGCTTTTCCTCACATGCAGCCACACATTCATAACAAAGGTTCAAAAACTCCAAGGAGCAATCTCAGATTTACCACTGATTCATTGTGCATCTTTGAACCAAATACTTCATGAAACAGCAAAAATTCCCGCATTTTTCTAATTGGAAGGTAAGAGAAGTACTGACAGTTGTAGAGATTTCAGAAGTATAAAAGCTTGTAATAGAGATGATTCACAAACTGCTGTATTCTCCCACTCTACTAATGCTAAAGTCTATACCCTGTATTATTCCCTCTCTTCTCTCTCAGGATTCTTTCCCACATCATGCACCACCACACAATCAACATAAGACAGCTATACCTCCTCCAACAAAACTGTTACAGATTTGTGGCTAAACACCTAAGAACATTTAAATTATTTTAATTAACTAAGGTCTATTTCCCCCCTTATACATCACCCTTGGAGGGCTTACTCTAGCAGCAGGATTTAATTACACTTTTCTAGCATTTTTGGACTTAATTCTTACCCTCTTATGAACTCCTTGAATACTCAGACCTGTTTTATTCCATTCAGATCTCATGTTTTTACATGGCATCAACATTTCTCCACTCCCACAATCTATTTCACACTAATTAGAGAATTCCCAAGCTACCTTGCTACAAATGCAGTATTTCTATGCTCCTGCATACTGGTCATTTTGGTTTCACTAAGTAGCCTTATGGCACTTATGGTAGGTAACAAGCAACTAGATGGTATTTCCTCAGTGATATGTAGTAGGCAAAGCCAGAAGCAATGTGTTACAGGTTGTTTCCAGAGACAGAGGCTGACAAATACAAATGACTTTTGCATCTTAGTATTTTTTAATATTGAGATACTCATTTGCACTTAAGTCCCCTGTGCTGAAAATGTTACTGATTTTGCACTATCATACTGTAAATACTTTGATACAATTTAGCTTCCTTCCACATATAATGGCATTTTATTTTAGGTGCATAACCAGGACAAATTCTCTGCCTTTGGTATTTTCCTGTTGAACCACTCCCACACTCCTCACAAATGGAAAATTGAACTTAGAAGTATTTTTAAATATGTCTTTCCAAGGAGTTACGATCTTAAGACAGAGACGCTTTAAGAGGATATTTTCACCCAATTACCTTGCTGTATGGTAGTCCTTGTTTCATGCATGTTTGTTTACAAGGTATTTAATTAATGGAAACTTTTTAAACAAAGGATAAAAAAAACATAACCTGTGGCAAGATTGCTTACTTATGATCTGTCTTCAGGTGATAGGGCAGGATTCCAAAACACCATCAGACAAGTTCCTTCTTTTCTTGTGAGAACATACGAGAGAATACATTCTTTGGAGCAAACTGAAATTTCAACTCTAGCCCCTAGTGTTCCCCATAGACTACTGTAAGTATCTTAAACTGTAAGCATTAAAATTGCATATGTGCCTCACTGATCTTTTTTGTTGCTAAACTTAAGACACTTAAAACAGTAATCAACTTCCAGACCACAGTATGACTCCAAACGCTACTCAGAGCCACTGTGCTCAAAAATAACAGTTATATGGGTTTGTTGGCACCATATAACAGAACTGTAATGTAACTTTTCTACAACCTGCAAGTGGGTTAAATAACAAAAAAAATAAGATTACTTGTAACCTGAAAGTCCTTTGGGACATGTTGCCTCTAAGTGTCCCCTACCTAGTAGAGGACTTAGAACTAAACAACAGGAAAACAAACTGGCCCTTATTTTTGCTGCAACCATAAAAAAACACCAAGCTATTTCAGCAGAGGTAAAGAGAGAAGTATGATGCAGAACACAGATCACACATGTCAAAGAGCTCTTAAAGACAGAATTCTGTCCCTTGATTCTGTCCCTTGTTCCCACAAGTCCTATTCTCCTGGTGGTAAGCAAATTGCATCAAAGATCAAATACAAACAGTGCTTTTTTTTGTCAAACATTTTAATGAAAGTACTGTAAAATAGTGAACAAGATAGTGAACAAAACTATGGAAATTAAAACAAACAGGAGTTTTGGTAAGTCAGGGGGTGGGGAGTCATCAAAGCCAAAAAAAGAAGCCATTAAATCTAATTACAACCAGTAAAAAGAGTTCCATATAATCAACTTACTTCACAGATCCCTTTATGCCTTTTATCTTAATGCAACCCAAATCTCATTTTTGGATGTAGACTCCCTGTTTACTGTGTCTACTGATAAATTAGGTATGTAGGAGAATATTCTATATGCCTGTTTTTCAATTAAGAAAAAGGATCTTCCAATTTGCTCTTTTTTTTTCTCCTTAAAAATGGAGAAGATAATATAAAATTTTTCATTTCCATCAAAATCATCACATTTGAAGTTAGGATACACTTCACCATCATGACAGATTAATAATGGTGGTCCAGTCATCAGGATGCATTATTTCCCTATTCAGTGTGTTGAGGTAATTGCCTTTACAAAGACCTTCCCAGCCAAATACGTCATCAGTTTGACTAGAGAGATTCATAACCCTAATGAGCCACACAGTAAAGTTATCAGAAGGCAAAGACTCCTGCAATATCCTTAAAATGTATTTGACAAGGGAGTGAAAACTGCATTTCTGAACCTGCCAGCAATAGATAACTGTATATAAAGATGCCTACCAGAAGAACAAATACAAATTTAATCACCAGTGGATCTGCATGATAAAAACACTGTGAGGGACATGCAGGGAAGCCTTTCTAGACGATAAGGTATGCCAGTGACCACACTGAAATACCACATGTGCATTCTTACTTTTTCTCCCCAAATACATGTACGAAAGCTCATAGATAATCCTTGAACTCCAAGTACAGCTTAGGAACTGAGCAAAACTGGGCCTGATTCTTCCTCCTTTCCCTTCCTTACTCCTGCCACCTCTTCCCCAAATCCGTCCTGTAGCCTTGTCTGTTCTTTGGCTCTGATTTCAATGTTTCCAAGTGTGAACAGAGAAGGCACAGTGCCACATCAATTTGACTACCTTACCGCAGCCATATTGTTGGAGCGAGTCCCTTTCTACAGACTACCTTTGATTACAGACTGGCTAGCAGCTTCTGATTCTGGTTCCAAACACATGGTTTCATCATCAGTAACTGTTCAGACAAAAGCCAACACAGCAGCATTCATGACTGAGGAATAGCCAGAAATATGGTCAAACCTCACCAATCCCCTTCAGATTCATATGTGTAGGGCCATTTCTAAACATTGTCAATAATTCGAAGCTACATAATTTTATCAAGCAAATGCTTTTCCATTTACTGACTTGCTTTGCCTTTACTACAGTCAGTCTCTTAGCTGTTTTAATCACAATTTTCCAACCTTCAATGAAGAAAAAAATCTGATGAGGACGTGCTAGGCCATACTACTTTATCACTTCAGAAGGTTATCTTTTTAAACATACTAAGTCACTGGTGTGCTTTCAGTCCACATACTCCTTTTACTGAACTCTGGAAGAATAGGAGTATCCTCCCCCAGTTGACAAGAACTTCAAGGAAAAACATCTTTCATCTCAATCAAAAGAATAAAAGGACATGCCTTATACACAAACACAAAGGACAACAACAAGGATTCATTATATGAACAAAGCTTGTTGTGGAACACTCAAGAAGTCAAGCTAACCATTTCCAAGGTTATCTTTATCACAAAGACATCCTTATTTATTTGAAACCAGCATGCGTTTCAGTTGCCAGTATAATCAACCACAATTATTGGCAAACATGTCCAGTGGCAGGTTTTAAAGGCAAGCCCGATAGGATGTAAGATACAAAAGTAAGGTTCAATTGCTTACATTCCACTTTTGAGTTAGACTGATGCTTAAACAAGAAAAAATAATTCCATTAACATCATTCTTAAGTATTTTCTGCTTGCTTGTTTGCAAGTTTGATATTTGAGAGTATTTGCAGTTTTGCAATTCTGTTGCTTTTTTTTTCCCCTAGAAGTACAGCTATTTCAAGACCGATGCCCCCAAAACACAGAAAGATAAATATTAATTGCTAATGGATACACAAATTGAAGATAAAGCCCTGTATAGTTCTTATGCTCCTTTGTTTAACTTACTTTCAAACCACAGGAAATCAATCATATGAAAAATTGGTAACTGCCCTTTTTAGAAACTGTACTGTGTTCTGAAGGAGTAACTGCATGACTACATGCATGTTTTTGAGCTTTTTATTAATTACCTACACTCTCTTAGATACAAGAAAGTCTTGACACCTCACATCATAAGCATTAAGGTGCCCTTAGAACTTGCTTTTAATCACGGGCTTGTCAAGCCATGCTAAATTAACATGGGTCAACAGATGTGTTAGGCTATACTAAAACAGATTTTCAGGTCACTTCTCTGAAGCCTTGTTTAGCACTTCTGGTTCCTTTCGCATGCCCCAGACTGAACTTTCCCTGCAGCAGTCTGAGTGGTGCCAAGCAGCTCTGAAACATTCCTAAGAATGTTATCTTGAAGAAATTGCCTAACTTCTGCTGGAGGAGATACACAGCAAGTTAGGCAATGAAGAGGAATTACTGTAACAAAACTAATACGTTGCATTTTTCCCACCCCAAAGTCTTGTTTTCCAATAAATTACTTGCAAGCTTGCCTGATCCCAAGTCTCAGCACATTACTGTAACTTCTAATGATTGCCAGACTTTCTGGATTCTCTTGATGTGAATCAACAGTCATTTCAGGTATTAAAGCATCAAGGGAAAAAAAAAAAAGCAGTAACAGAAATCCACACTAGGGTAGAATATCAACATTCTTTCCCACAACTGACCTCTATAGCATTTCAAGTTTTGTTTTTCAGCTAATACTCCTGGAGACAGCCAGATTTAAGTCTGTGGAAGACATGTTCACACAATTCAGTTCCATGACTTACATTCTCAAAAATCTATTTAGGGACTTAAAATACACATAAGGGAACAGAGATACCACAGCAGTATCATTTGAAGCTGTTCAAATGTACCAAAATTGTTTGCATGTTGACAAGTTACTGGATTGATCTTTTAGAGTTATTAAAATGCATCCTTTTGGATACTATGGAAAAATAATGCCCTTGCTTACTAAAAAATAATTTTAAAAAAATCCTTGTAATTGGGGTTTAAGAAGAAAGGCACCCATAAAATACTGTTTCAGAAAATTGCCCTGAAACCTCTAAAAACAACCAAAAGATACTACTGTACTGTACTACTACTGTACCACAGCCCTTTGAAAGACACATCTGATTTAACCAGAAGACAGCAAGTAAAAATCCTATAATCTTCTAGCCCTGAACATTTTACTTTTTACTGAAATTTTCCATTCTTGATCATAGCCAAAGGAAACCATTCATGTAGAATTTGAGTAAAATATTTCTT
>NW_010398080.1:0-21923 GCF_000710305.1 Buceros rhinoceros silvestris | reverse complement strand
CTTTCCCTATAATTAAAATTGGGTATTATCTTAAAAATACACAGTAGAAACTTTCTCTTAATTATATCTCCAGTAAAGCTTGCACAACAGCTAGAGTAGAAAACAAAACTAAAACCACTTTCTATTAAGTATGTACTGAATTGTATCCTACTATGGTGGACAAAGTACATTTGCATGAATTTCATGAAGACTGCAAATGACAATGGAAGAATAGATGCCAATAACCCCAAAAAGGCAAAGAAAATCTTCAAGCTGCAACATTAGTGTTATGGATCCACCTGTATGAAACCTCAGACATTAATTAAAAAAAAAAAAAAGTATTTTCAATGTTGAATTATTAGAGTTCCGTTGTTCTGTTGTTGAGTTAACTGCTTTGGTTACTATCAGTTTAACTCCCCAGGCAAGGAAAGGCAAGAAAAATGGAGACAGGTTTTTCAGAGTGGCTAAATTAAAAGCTTAAAGTAGCTTATTTATGCCAGAACTCTCATTCATTAGATGCTCTATCTCATAACCTCAAAAGCTGCAGTGTGTGTTTCCTACTGAGAATCAAAAAATGGAAGAGCAGATTCACTTCTATTTGCAAAAAGATTTAGAAGTCGATTAGTTTTCATCTAATAAGGAATCATAGTAAAATAAGATTTTGAGATACTCTCCCAAAACAAAAGTCCCCTCCACATGCCATATTCCTCATTGTTCTAAGTTCTGGACCATACATCACAAATCTACCATAAAAATGGGCTACAAATCACCATATGGAGAAAAAACACTATAGTGAAGAAGCTGAAGGAAGACTGTTAACCATACCCATCTGAAGATAAATTAAAAACCTGAGGTTATGATTAAGTCCTGGAACTGGATTTAATGGTGGAGTTTACTGACACCACCAATCTTGCACATTTGTTCAGAATATCTACCACTTCCAATTCATTGCTACTTTTACTTTACTTTTGTGCAGAGAGAAGTAGCTCTAATCTCCAAAACCACTTTTCATGTGTGCATATAACTGCTAACATTCATTGTTGTTACACTTTGCTTACAGTGAAACAAGACAAAAAGATATTGGAGTTAACTTGCAAGAGGGAAAAATAATAAAAAAAAAAAAAACCCTGAACACAAAAACCATGAAAGACCGTCTACAAGAGCTTAAACTGAGAGCTAAGGAACTCCAGATAGCCAGAGAAAACAATGGTGCAACTGTACAAGAAGAAGAGCAGGAGGAGTTTGAACAGCAGGCCATTATTTATGAAAAAGAGCCCATAACTGAAAGGCACTTGCATGAAATCCAGAAGCTTCAGAATGAAATTAATAATTTGGTGGAGGATGTTCATAAATTCAGTCAACAACAGAAAAGCCTAGTATCTTCAATGAGAAGATTCAGTGTTCTTAAAAAGGAATCTAACATAGCAAGAGAAATAAAAATTCAAGCAGAGAACATACGAAAATGTTTGGATGAACTGTCAAAAACAGTGAAAAAAGCTGAAACTGAACACGGGCCATCACGTGCCACAGTAAGAATTCTAGCTTCCCAGCATGCTTTCTTATCCCAGTGTTACCTAAATGCTATGCTTTCATACAATGACGCTCTAAGTGCTAAGCAAGAGAAATGCAGAAGATTTATAGTCCGTCAGCTTGAAGTAGCTGGTAAAGAGGTATCTGAGGAAGAAGTCAATGACATGCTCCAACAAGGAAAATGGGAGATTTTCAATGAAAATCTACTCACTGAAGTAAAAATTACCAAAGCTCAGCTTTCAGAGATTGAACAGAGACAGAAAGAACTAGTCAACCTGGAGAATCAGGTCAAAGACTTAAAGGAACTTTTTATCCAGATATCAGCTCTGGTGGAGCAGCAAGGGGAGATGATCAACAACATTGAAATCAGTATGAACAACACTCAAGAATACACTCAAGTATCTAAAGAAAAATTTGGGCTTGCAGTCAAGTATCGAAAAAGAAACCCTTGCAAAGCAGTATGTTGCTGCTGTTGTCCATGCTGCAAATGACAAAAGAAATAAACTCCTGAGTCTCAGGATCCCTTGATAGCTTCAATTTTCCTCTCATTTTCCCTTCCACAGAGCTCTCGGGAAAAACTGCACCCTTTTTTTCAAACAGTTAGAATAATGAAAAGAATTTTATGGTTTTCACAGAAACACATGAACTAACAGAAAGGATCAAAGATCACAAATGACAAATTTTTTGTTCTTCTACGTGGCAACAAACTACCTGTGCTTCTGGGAAGCATTGAAAATATTGTTAATCTAAAAGACAGGATTCATAAAAATGATTTAGTTACCTTTTACAAAATAATAATCAGTATTTTTAATTGCATTGTGGGGGTTTAGCACTCGTATTTTCTTGGTTCAAATTCTAATGCTTTTTTTTTCCAGGAATCTGAAATTCAACAAAAACAAAAAAAATCTACATTTAAAGCAGACATCATTAGCAACAAACCAGAACACAATGCCTAAACTAAACAAGAAGTCAGAAAAAAATTATCAGGAGTGTTTCAATATTACCTCTACAGGAAAAGTTACTTGCAGGCTTACTTACCTACTTAACATCATGAAAAAATGCTCACGTTATAGTAGGAAAGTGTGCACTGTCTTATGGAATGCAAAACAGACATTGGCTTAGTTATTTTAGTAAGACCATGCTGAATTTCTTAAGGATAGGTGTTGAGCTGATATTTTGTGAACATTAAAGACCACTAGCAGCAGCAGATCACATCACCAAACCTACAGGGATGTTTGCTAGCCGCCTGCTGAGAAGCCAAGCATTAAATAAACTGATGTATAGATATTTACATTATTCAACTACATAGGCAGACCCCAACCAGGTAAGGAGAGGGTAATATGACATTTTATACACAGTGATAAGACATGGTCTTACTGCTCCATAACCTATCTAAAATATGTAGTTGCCTCTGCAGTCTCACTTTCATTAGTACAAAAATGAAGGAAAAAATATAATAAAAAATGGAACTCCATTCTTATAAGACTAAACATAATCTAGAATCAAAGAATGATTTAGGTTAGAAGGAACTTCTGGGGATGCCCAGACCAACCTCTTGCTCAAATTAAGACAGGAATTTCCCTGGTTGCAACTCTCATCCACCACTTCTCATCCTATCACCATGCTTCTGAGAATAGCCTTGCTCTGTTATCTTCACACCTCACTAGTTAGTAGGCAGCAAGACCTCTCCCTTAGTTCCTTCATCTTAAGTTTGAACAAACACAGCTCTCTGACTCTCCTCAGATGTCATACACTCCAATACCAAACAGTGTGGACTCCCTACAGTATAATCAACATTTGTCTTCACCGTCTTCTCGTAGCAGGAAGTCTAGAAGCAGACACGGTATAGCACATGCATTTAATTGTACTACTCTGGGACTGGCCAGAAGAATTAGTTGAGAGTTACCAGAATTCTGAATGATTCCATGAAATTCTGCAAACTGTAGAAGCCTAGTATTCTCACACAGATGAGTAAAATAGATGACTGAAGCAGTAAATATGAAGACCTCTCCTGAGTACCTAAAAGAGAGTAGATGGCCATTGACTCAACCTGTCTCTGAAGATACCTTAGATGTTCTTTATGAAATACCTGAATTAGCAAGACAGGATTATACCACTGTTTCATTTTGCAGCAGCAGTTATTTCTGCACTGAAGAGAAGCAGGCAGATAGGGAGTCTTTTGCTTTCCACAGTCTCAGTGGTTGGTTTCTGCCTTGTACTCAACCCCGTTTGGAACAGAATGAGAAACAGTGCTTAATGCAATTTAACAGAAAACAAGAATGCAACCGAGACAAAAAAGTTATTTCCAAAAAGAAAAAAAAAAAAAAACACCAACATCTCACAAACCACACTAAAACCAAACACCAAACCAGGAACGTGTTTCTAAACTCCTTCACGCTGTGCAAAGATACAATCAATACCACCGTATCTGGATACAGTCAGAGCAAATTGCATAGCCATTCTGCAAGACTTTAAGTCAGCTAGATGTCTTTAATTGCATCTAGTGGAAAAAAAAAAAATCAATCTACTGTCAAAAGGCACTACTGAATTACTTTCACATTGTGATATCTATAAATAGTTGGATTCCTTCCACTCCATCTTAAAACTGCAACTGAAATTAACTGCTATCAAAGTACAATAAGAGGTCTGAACCTTCAAGTGAAAAAGTTTATTTACACAGTACTAACAAAATATAAAATTAGTAATGACATCACATACTATTCCATTAAATAATCTTCATTAACTGCTGCATATATGGAAGCTATCTTTTATGGAAGCTGTTCCAAGGGTAGAGTAGAAACTAGCCAATAAGCAATACAGAGAAAAAAGTTCCTAAGTTCCTATGGCCAACATGGTCTTTCATATATATGTTCCAAATCTTCGTCCGCGAAGCCAAGCCATGATGATATATATGTATTTATATGTATATAAGTGTACATAATACACACAGAAATATGCACTACACAGAAACACCAACCTATCTTTTTTGCCCGTTTTCACTTCGAGAAAAAACAAAGCTACATAATGGATAGCCATCTCCTTCTCTCCTGGGCCCTTAAAAAGAAAGGCATTACAGTACTTCTATGAAGGATCACTGCAGCCAGCATTGACAGAATAGAAAACTGAAATACAACAAACACCAGTTGTTTACATAGTATCCCCCATGCAGGAGTGTTCACACTAGCATCCTTATCTGCAAAAGCAATGTGTTCCTGAGCTAGCCTTTCCTCTTCAAAGAAACTCATCTGTTGTGTGAAGTAAACAGCCTTGTTAAACAAGTGCTGTACTTTAAATCCTGAAAGAAAACTTGAGTTTCACTAACACTCAGGAAGACAGCTGCCTATCCAAACACAGACAAATAATTAAAGTTGTTTTCAGCTGTATATTGGTTAGAAAACAGCAAAACAGAAACATGCATAAAATGCTGCAGAAGAACTGAGAAGAGAGAAAATCAGAAAGACTTGTGGAAAGCTTTTTCTTAATACAAGGCACTATTAACTGGAAGTAAATAGTATTAACTACAACTTACACTGACATCATGAGAATTTGATATTGAGCATTCTAAATGATTAATAGCAGAATTTTTTCAGTATTAAAATAACCTTCCAGGGTTTTGTTGTTGTTGTTACATAGTTTTTATGCAAAAGAGCAAACAAATTATAGCAGAACTGCCAGTGTTCTATTAAGAAATGTGAAATATTAATAGCTATAATCCCTCATCATCAAAATAACAGGTACAAAGTAACTTTCTACTAAAAAATACCGGGTATATTTTTTACACCTGGTATAAAAATATCAGCCATAGCACATGGACTTGTATTTCCTCTCGCATGTGTTTCAAAGTAAAAAAACTAAACCAAACCCACAGAAAAATAACTCTAAACAAAACCAGCACTTGCCTGGATAATATCAAGTCTAACTGCTCCTTTCTGATAAAAGGAAGGAAAAAAAAAATTCTAAGACAAAAAAAATTAAACTTACGAACCTATATAAGCCTTGAGGATACTGACAGAACTGACCTGTGAATCTAAGTACTGCAAGAATTCTTGATTTCTACAACTCAGTTTCCCCATACGTAACGGACTGACTAATACATAATCAGTATTAACACTTAATCTACTCAAGTGTTAAATGAGGCCTACATGAGCAAAGCAAATATAAATTAAGTAGTAACACTGAACAGTAAAAAAAAAAAAAGCCAAATATAAAGTTTAATGTCTTCAAGCAATTTGTACTGAGAACCAGTAACTGCTACTAACATCAGCACTTTAGGAAAACTGTCTTAAAATGATACTATGATATCCCCATGGGGGATGATAGATAATAAGATGCCACAGTATTAATTCAATGTGAAGCAAGTATCACACTGAACAATATGAGAACCCCTATATTCCCACATTACTGTAATACAGTGTGTTGTACCAATGTTATGCCCACACTGCACAACTCAGCCTGCTCTCTTTCCAGGCTATCGGGCCTCCATTTCTCCCTCAACAGCGCTCAGGCTGGCTATCCACCCCTTTACGCGGGAGGATGAAGACCAAGAGGTCCCCTTTTCTTCTGTCAGCAGTCTATCTTCTTAGCCCTTGCAAAAAGCAGAGTTGCCATGTGCACAGGTGTATGATGTGATTAGGGCATACCATAAGACAATTGATTGGGATGGACAGAAGATGGCAAAAGAAAGAGTGGGTCAGTGACTAGAACTCTGCTTTGCCCTGTAATGAAGACTGCATCTCAGTCTCTTCAGTAAATGATCCTGTTCTTCACTGTGAAATGAGACCTATCTATTCATGATAATTCATGGTGGTATCTTGCTAGCACTACTCACAGTATAAAGTCAATTACAAACAAACGACATCTAAGAAGACCTGCAGTGATGTAAATTGACATTAATTCCCAGTGCTTTTCAGAAAGGATTGTTGTTTGTTTTGGCAGATGTAAAACAAAATAGGAAGAATATTCTGGGAAAATGTTCAATTATTCAAAGAAATAATAGAAATAATATTTACTGGGAAAAAATAGCATTTAAAAAACCTCAGATTTTTAACTTTAAGAAAAAAGTTACTTTTTCCAGAATAAAACACATGCATTGTTCAAGGACCTACTCTTCTACTGAGAAGGTTTTAAAATATTTGTTGTGGATATAATTGTCCACATAGTTCACGAAAGAACTGAGGGCCTTATTTGCACAAGTCCTTCTACATTAGGATTAAAACACTTTTTCTGCACACATCACAGTCCTAGACGGGCAACATACCTAGAATTGTTCTCTCACCTCTCCTCTCTCCCTCCCTGCAAATATATTAACTTATTTGCTCACTTGGGTGATAAATTATAACTAGACAGTCTTTGTGGACAGTGCCAGAGAACAAGCTCTGGCCCCTGAATAAAGTGGTGTGGATTGGCACCCATGTATGCTGTTTGAAGACCTTTTGGAGATCCCGTTCTGGAGAGGACTGGTCACATCCACACTACAGCACTTGACCCCAGTCTCTAGTGGGCTGCATGTGACATCTCTCTGGCCTTAGGACTTACACATAAAAAATTATTTTATTTTTAATTCAACACATCCAAAATAATGATCAGTGCAATGCATCTCAGGAAAGGATTGTTCATGCTGACATCATCATATGCTTAAAGTTCTGGGACCTAGCACAAGGGCATGTAGCGTGCAAGACCGGCTGATGCAATGTTGGGAGACATCTGATTAGATAGGAGCTGACGTTGGTTATGGTCTACACGCTTACTATCGGACCAAACTACACTGTTATACAGACAAGTTTTCTCAGGAACAGGGCGGACACAGAACTGTTTCTCTCCAAGAAGGAATAAGTGAGTCAGCTATCGGACACACAGTATGGCTCACTGTGCTGACAGCACCCAAAACAAAGAACAAGGAAAACAGGGAAGAGGGGAGGGAGTGAATGACTCAATCTCTCAGTGTAGACAACCCACATAATTACTGTGCTGTTCAAAATGGTACACAAAACAGTTTAATTTTTCTACTTTCATTAAGGACTGTGTGTTAAAGACTTCCAAGCCTTTCCTGGTGACTATTAAGGGTATCACTGTTGAAGTTTGCTCCTATTCTTGAGTTGTTTCCTGTGTGTATTTTTTTGGTTTGGCTGGGGGTAGGTAGTGGTAGTGGGTTTTTTTTACAACTCCAACTCCGTATCAGCAAATGACAAAATCTTGAAACTGAATGAATCTACAGAGCATTGAGTGAATATCTAGAGCAGTGGACAAACTAGCCATCATGTAATAACAAACAACTGGAGAATACTTTTTTTAAATGTTACCACTGGAGATGTTCCTACTGTAATGAATTGGACCCCACAGTTCTAAACAACATTATATTTTTACAGGAAGAAACATACAGTTATCTAAATTAGAATATGTACTTTTCTTTTTCAAATCTTTAAAGATAAAAAGGAGATATATTTAGATAAAGGAACTTCAAGATTCACCAAATATTTTACCCATTACATCACATCAAAATTTCCTTACCCGAGTGGAGTATTTTGGAAGTATTTTTGGAAGGGCAGTTAGCTACTACAATAACCGTACTGCTCACCTGTATCAAATCGGTAGAAGAGAGAGACCAAACCAAATTTTAATTCATTCACTTCACCTATTTTCAAAGGCAACAGAAAGCTGAGTACTTAATTTGTTGCACCACAATCAGACACAGCATGTGCTCACCCAGCCAGAGAGGAAATGCTCAACAAAGGAAAGAAAGGGAAGGAGAAAGAGAGTTAGACTTCGGGAACTAGTGAGAGAGGTCAGAGTACGTAAGAAAAGGTGAGTATTAGGGAATGTGTTTATCCTTAAGTACAGAGTTATACAAATTGCATTTTATATCAGCTTGGAATTATTATTGAATAACCAATTTTCTAGAAGCATTCACAACAGCTCTCTTCTTAATCCAAATTCCAATGTTCTGAATACCAGGTTCTGAATACCACAAGTAATACAGGATGAAAAGTTCTAGCAACATTAATTTACCTCACAGGGAACGTAATTGCTGTTTCAAGTTTTTCTTTTATATATGCTGAGGTAGTCCATGGTATAAAGGCAGTTTAAGAAGAGAACTCTGACAGAACAGAATTCTTGTTCAGAGGCAAATTCCTGACTCCTTACCATTGCTACCACTCTAGTATCACTTCTTTCCACGTTTCGTTAACTAACAAGGAAAATGTTACAGAGTACAGTCACAAATGAAGTATTGATAACCTGATAACTGGAATAATTCTTTACATATAATTTAATCAGCTGATGAGAAATGGTTTATTTCAAAGATCTGTATAAGCTAGCAGCCATGAAGATTTTATTTTTCCCTGATCCAACTGGCAACATTAGTTTTGTCCAGCTAGTTGAAAACTCATAAATGCAAAAGAAAAAGGTAATTCAGTCTTTTTGATTATTATTCACCAGAAGTACATTAAAAAAAAAAAGGCATAAGCAGCAGTTATTTCAAAGACAAGCAGATACTAGGAACACATGATACACCTGATACTGCATGTACAGAAACTTCTACTGCCTTCAGAATCCAGAACAGAGCTGCATCCAATCCTACAGCATACTTACATACGCTTCATTGTACAAGATTAGACTAACAAGATTAGGTAACATTAGTCTAAAATTCAGTGCTGACTTGAAATCTTGGTACATTGGTTCAATCTATGCTTAAAAAGAAACATGAGCAGCCAGTATAAACATTTTAATTGTTTCATTCTAATCAAGTCAGCAATATCTTTTTCATCACTCTTCAGCACACACACTTCAAAGTTATAGCTCACTCCTTTTCATTCCTTTAGAGTTTAGGTACTTTTACTAGTTTTTAAGGTTATAATTGGTAATTAATAAAACCTTAATGAATATGTGCTTTGTATTTAAGCGTGCAAATAACATCTGTGCACCTACAGATCGCAAAGAATAAAAAATTACACCTGTTTTTCTGATTCTCCTCATTTATTTCAAGTGCTGGAGGAAAGCAGTAGTCCATACTTGTGGAGTGTGAAAATCACAGAGGAGTCTCTCTCCTCTGGCATGAAATCACACCAATATTCTACAAAAGGAGAAATAGATCGTGCTCTGCATTGCAAGAGCATGGGAGAGAAAGGAATTACTCAAGGTAAACTTCAACTTGCCTGGACTCAGAGGTCACTATATTGTTTTCAGTAAATACTGGCCTTCACACATACATGCACAGACTAAAATGCACTAATTAGAAACTTAGCAAGATATTAGGGAACTTATTTCTATGTGGATACCAATTATCTCATTATTAAAAAACCAAACAAACAAAACAGATAAAAAGCAAAATAAAAGCTGAACATCCTTAGAAGGAGGAAATATTTTAAAAGGCTAATTTTCATCACAAATTTAGAAACTTGCTGCTTCCTTTATTCTGCTCTTGATATATTTTCATTTTTCAGTTTTAGAGACTTAAGGGAAAAAAAATTATGCTACAGAACTTTTACTTGGCAAGTACGAGTGATGAGGATTTGCACCTCTGGCCAAAGGCATTTTCCGGGAAGGGAAGGTGCAAAGGACTGGTTTAATCTCATTTGCTAAGCAGTACATTTCCATGTCAGAAACACCAGTGCTCACTGACCAAGCCTTCCCGCTTCACAACCTGCAGACTTCACAACGTAAGAGGTGCTTCAAATACTGGAATAAATTCTAGTATTTACATGACTTGAATATGCCAAGAGTAGCATAGCTATGCCATGAACACAGACACCAAACAAAAACCACAGATGATACAGGAAACAATTCACAACTCAAGATGCAGGTTAATAAATGGAACATAAAACAAAGAACTACTGGATGCCTCCACAGAACTGGGACACTGCAAGAGCAAATTCTGTTCAAAGGCTTGAGGCTCAATCAATCAGAAGTCAATAACGTCAACAAACTTAGTCACCATTAGACTCAGTTAATACACTCTGCCATCTGATTAGTTACTGACAAGGACTGAAAAGCAGAGTCAACTCCCAGGGAAGTCAGCGGACTCTCTGCAGGTAAAGCCAGCCACCCAAATAAACTCTCTTGTGGGATTAGGGGATAGAGACTTCTGTTAAAAAAAACCTAAAGTTGTATTTATTTAGAACACTGAACAGCAGTCAACTGTCACAGTTGCATTTTCACAACAGATTTGAGTTAAACTAGCTGCATTAAGTGGGTTTTATTGCCTTCTCTGTACTAGTAACATTCAGATAGCAATGGAATTTAAAATCTAATCTATTTTTTAAACACATACACTACTAGCTCACTGAACTACACTCCACTTCATCAAAACAATTAGACAGTTTCACCGTCAAACCACCAGAGCATCGGTACTTACTAAAAGTAAGAGGCTTCTCCAACTTACAGATCCTCTAAATCACAGAAATATTGTTTAACTACTGCATTATGGAGGTATTATGCCCACCAGACATGAAGATATTGTCCTGATTAACCATTTTAAATTTTCATAGTTTATTTTGTAACTTCAAAAGGTTATTTGTCCTCAAAAAACCTTTTGCGTGGATGAATTTAATAAAAAGCTATTTCCAATATTTTACAAATCCTAGAGCAGACAGATATGTGAGCCTATCTGTTCTGCGAAAGAATGTCTTTAGACCTTTTGAAACATTAACTTTTTTTTTTGTTAAATCACATTCAGTAAAACAAAAGCATATGCCAAATACTATTAAAGTAAGCCTTCTTTAACGAGATTTTGCTGATCATGTATCAGCAGCACCACCATGTGTTAAGTGAACAAGACATTTATTGTTGAGAGATCATTGGTATTGCAGAATATAAGCAACCATTTGCAATTTAAGTTACTGATGTAGGCCTAAATAATATTTTTACATCATGTTGGCATGTCAAACATGCAAAGCCTTTAACCTATCACATCATTTTGAGTAATATTACAATTTTAAAGAGTTAAAAAAAAAATCAACATTATTTTTCCACTGCTAATGAAAGAAAAGAGAAATAAATATCCCTGAGGACTAAATAAAATCTAATGTCAGATGCAGTGAATGGATACAGTATACCACCACATACAACTCTAGAGGGAAGGCACAGAAGACTGTTCACTAGTGTGATACTAATATTGGCATAAATAAGTATCTCAGAAACACTGTAAAAACTAATTGCAATATTGCTTAGTGCTAAAGTTGCAGCAGTATTATTGTACTTTATACTTATGTTTATGCTATACATAAATACTTCCTTAGAAGGTGTATTGAAGGTCAAAATTTACAAAAGTTCAGATTATTAGGAGAACATTTATTAACATTACTTACACTAACACAGGTTTTCCTGATATCTTAGGGCTGTTTAAAACTTCTGTCATGGCTTGCTTTGTTTCTTCCATTCTTGCAATGTCACTGGAATCCACAACAAATATTACACCGTAGGACTCAGCATAGTAATTTCTCCAGATATTTCGAATTCGTCTTCCACCTCCTAAATCAAAGATGGTAACTTCAAAGCGTCCCTGTTTAAGGTCAATCTTGGAAAACCCCACTGTTGGAGCCACATCTTCAGGAGACTCTGTTAGGAGTTCAAAGAAAGACTTCAGTAAAATGTTTCCTTAGTTAGTTAAAGACGATTTTACATTGTGCTTTGTGTGGCAAAATTGGTATTTTAAAAACATGAAGCAAACCCTTTCATGTTAAGTGACACCATATTGCTAACCACATATTTTTTACATTAAGATTTCCCTCTCTTCAGGTAATTTCATATTACTGCACCAGTCTCTCAACCAGTCACTTCACATTAATTTAGAAAGGAGCACCAAGGGGGAGCGGGGGAGGAAGCAGGGAAAAGGCCAAAAATGCAATTTTTAATATTTAACACTAGAGTTAAATTGCAGCAGAGTTCAGTGTACTGCAGTTTCTACTTTCCCCCTAACCACCAATGCTCCCATCAGAATGGTTATATAGCATTTGAATGGTATTAATCCAAGTTTGATAAGGAAAACAAACAAAAAGATTAATGCATTATGACCTGGGAGAAGCCTTGTGCTCTGCCGAATTTATTCTTTATCCCTCGTGCCTGCCAAAACAGCTTCAAAAGTTCAAACCAAGGGCTGAAATGAAGTCACTGAAACTACGTTGTCCTGAGATTTAAATTACTTGATTCCCTTTATTCAAGATCAGGTTTTTGCCTTTGTTTGTTTGTTTATTTTCTGAGGTTTTTTAGTTTGCCATGCAATATGCTAAAAAACTAGAGCTTTATAGTTAATACTATTGCTCGTTGTCTCCCTTTCCAGAGGGCGAAGAAAGCCTATACTTGCCACTAAGCTGTCTCTGCAGGGGTAAGTTAATTGGCTCCCTGCAACTGTTTTATGCAGCTTGGTAGCACAAGGCAGGAGAAACACATGTAAAATTCAGCTTGTTGAGAGGAAGAAATGAAGGCATGGTTGAAAACACTGAGCTCTGAAGAGCAATGCAGAAGCTAAATCACCATCAGCCTTCTGCTACAACATTCCTTTTTTCGAGAGAACCCTGCACACACAGCTGAGAAGGGGATTCAGAACAGACCCCTTGGCCAAAACAGTGCAAGCCAAGACTCTAGCAAAAGAAGCATCCAGGACCTCCATGTGTTAAAACCTGCAACTTCAAAACTCAGCAGGTTTTATTTTGAAGAACATTTTGCACTGTGAGCCGTAAGTATATGCTCTTAAAAGGAGAGCAATGTGAATATGAGGGTTGGTTAAGGGTGAAAGTTATTGATGGTGCTAAATGGAAGGGGATACTGCTGAAATATCTGTTCCTATGGTATGATGAGGTCTCCAATAATAAATAATCTTCAATGTAAAAACCGGGTCTGACAAATACGCTGAAGATCCATTTTGGCATATATGACTGATTTGCCTAGGTTTAAGAGCCGTAAGAACTGGAATACTTTTGGTTTCTCCTAAAACCCAGCAGCCATAACAACAGTCTCCTCCTAGAGGCTGTATGAGTGTACAGCCAAAAATACTGGGTTTATCAGCCCTGACAAAGAACTGAAGGTTCTAACCTCTGCAAGTTCTGTTAAGGAAAAAAAAAAACAAACAAACAAACCCAACAACCCAACCTGCCTTCTAAGGCAAGCACTATTCAAGCAAGGAAATAGTCACAAAAGTCATAACCATCTTCTCCTGGAGCCGTCCTTTACAAATACTCACTCTTATCCCATTTCCGCCCCCCCACAACCCCCATCCCCAAAACCAGACTTTTAAAAATAACTGTCACGTTTGATTTTGAAACAGAATGGAAGGCTAAGTAATGTAGGACTCATGTTTTCAGTACAAAGATTCAGGAATATAAATGAGAGAATATTCTTAACTTTATCCACACTCTAGAAAGTCCATGAACTTACATAACATGCACAAGCAGAAAGTCGAGATGGAGCCTCCAAGTCTGTCAAAATGCTACTAAGTACACTTTTGCTATTACACAAGATGAAAGTTAATCAGAAAGACAATCCCATAAGGAGCAAAAAAAACCCAAACCCTAGAGAATTTTTGTTTTCATAAGCACAAGTGTTACGTCAAATTATATCCTGCTTGCATGTGTCACTGGATAGTGCAAAGTACCCTCCAAATTCAAGTGGTCTTTTAATGAACTGAGTGTCTAGAAAATTGCTAGTGCTTTTGTGGTGATAAATGATAATATAAAATATGTATCACTAGAACCATCCTTTATGCTATGTACATATATATGTAACTTCCTTGTTTTGAAACTTTTCCTCATTATAAATACTTAGAACGCTGATTTTTATATAAAGTTACTGATGTACATGCATTACTGGATGGTCACCTGAATGCAACTTCAGCACATGCACACAAGAAAAAAAAAATACTAAAAAAATCAGGTCCATTGATTTTTATAATGCATACTAAGATGTGAAACACATCGTTAGCCAGAATATTTAGTATCATTGCATTAATTCAAAGTAATTACGAATTCAAATGTGATCTAGAGCCTTCAGAGTTTTTGTCCTACACTTTCTTTCACTTAAAGCAAATGATGGTGACAGTCCACTTGTTTGTAGTTATAATGTTCCTTCAGCTATTTATTGAACTACTGAAAAAACCTTCCTCTAGTCCAAAAGTATGTTTTGATGCTCATGAAATTTAAACATAAACCCAGAACAGACTTTGCAATTTAGCATTTTGCACAGTTAGCAATACAGTGGCCAATTCAAAGCACATAAGCACCAAGATACTCTGAACATTTGGCTTTACTTTTTCCAAGATAATTAAATACCTCTATGGACTAATTTTTTCTGTCTCAGTGGACTAAGGGCCCTAATGCTGCAAGGTGCAATATCTTAACAGGCAGCTCTCTCCATACTATCCACCTTGCCTTTATACCACACTATTACCTTTGAAAAAGATGTAGCAGAATGAGCACCTATGTACCACCAGTGACTTGGTCTGTGTTAGCTCAACAGGATGCTAAGTGCAGTGGCCAGTGTGCAAACATAGAGTTTGCTCTGCTACTTCTCCTGGGTATAAAGCACATAACTGGGAGCACCTACTTTTTAAGACACCCTAGCATAACTTTCTGGATACCAAAAATCAGGATCCTTATGTGTCAAAGGTTAGACTCCTTCATTTTTCTCTCACGTGCATGTCTTCACACAATGGGACCTGTGACATGCTCACTTTGGCAACCACACTTGTACCACTTTTGGGGGTACAATCACCAAAATCTGCTTTCAACAATATGGAAAGGAGAGATAAATTAAGAGATGAAGCAATATTTATTGACTAAAATTATTGAAAATTAGTAATTAAATCCTCTCTTTCAATGTTCCATTTACATGATAAATTAATTGCTTACCTCCTTGAATTCCTCGGACTGTAGCAGTTTTACCAGCATTATCAAGACCCACCATTATTAACGTCACCTTCCTCCATAAGGAGAAGAAAAAAAAAAAGATATTTCAATTTTTTTCCCTCTAGCTAGACATCACTTACTTTTTAATATGTGCAGAGTAAATTTACTACAAAATAGTAAAAGAATAGGTATCAAAATACCAAGTGAGCAGGCATTGTTACAGTTGTGTATTTGGTGTTCAATACATCAAACCATCTGATTAGACAGAACAGCAAAACAAGGTATGAAATGACAGGTCTAATATCGTGCTGCAAGTTTCATGAGACAATGATTTAATGATTTTGCTTTGAATTTGCATCTGCCTGCTGAAACCTTTTTTTTTTTTAACCGCGGTACTCTAAATGTTATCCATTTTTTTGATGTGGCCATGGTCTTTTTAACATTTTCTGTAATTTCATTTCCATTCCCCTGTATTTTTACTGTCTCACTCCTTGAAGTTGGTCTACACTAGAAATTTATTTCTGTCTCAACCAGTGCATCCGAACAACACTATACTGTCTATGACACTTGTTTATACAACATCAGATGCTGTAAATAAGCAGCACTGGTACTCATCATGACTTGGTTTCATGAAGGAGTAATACAGACTGCAAACGTGCAAACCAGTGGTGTTCACTATGTGCAATATATTTGCAAACTGGTATACAGGCTAGAAGTTATACCAGGATAGGATTTCAAGCAACGCAATAGGAAAAACATATCTATGTGCAATCCCCAATTGTTCCTCCTATTCATGAAGACTCAGAGGGGTAAAGAAATTTGCTCAATTTTATGCTCCTTTAAGTGAGGGAATACTAAAGACATTGTTATTTCCAGTCTTAAAACTATAATAGCATCATACATGCAGTATAATTTATCCAAATTCTCTCAGAAGAGCCAAAAACTTCTGAGAAAATAACCTAAAGATGAACATCGGGATCATAATAAATTATACTTTAACAGAACGTTTATAAACTCACAATTGTCTGTAATACATCAGTGGCATCAGAAAATTATTCAATGCAATATAATTCTTCAATCAGCAGCACATTCTGTAAAACCTGAACTATGCAGTATTGAAGAAGAGCAAATTCTTCTACATGAATGGGAAGTATAAATAAGTGCGATGTACCCTTTATTTCCCTCCCCCATAGTTTGTAGATACTTTGAAACAAACTGTGCATCTCTACTTGGAGTGAAAAGGATGCAGGATGTCACACTAAAAGTAACAGAAAGTTAACACTAAAAGTAACAGAAAAATGAGAACAGTAGAATACCATAAGCAAGAATAGATCACCAGGCTATCCACAAAATGCATTATTAAGATACTTAGAAAATAGTAAGAAAACAAGTATTACACTGGAGCTACAGTCTACTCTTGACGAAAAAGTTTTTTAATAATCTCAAAATGCAGAAACGAAATCAGTAAGACAAAAAACAGATAAACTTTACATAGACATTCCAACAGTGTATGCAAAGGACAATATTTTGAACTTTATACTTTTCTGAAGTCAGAAACAAAGTACCTGAGTTAGAGATGATTAACATTTCATTTTTAAGTTCAGAAGATACATCGATTCTCACTTGGAGAAAAAAATGACAGCTTTTGTCTCAGAATTAAAAACAATATGAAACAACATTATATAGCAAATAAAGTAAAACACAGGTGAGAAGACATGAAATACAGTTTGGCAAGGTCAGCACAGACATGTAAAATACTTTCACGTGTTTACCTGACAGGTTCCTGCCACCGTTTTAACCAGGTGCAGCAATTGGCCATTAGACTAAACATCTCTCTTCACTAGCCATCCAGAGCCACAAAAGCTACAGAAACAGTGTGGACAGGCCAGAACAACCCAATAAGACTGGGAGAGAGACTGCAGAGGCCCAGATGTTGTCTTGTCACTGCTAGCAAGAAATAAAAAAAAAAAAAAAAGAAGAAATGCATAGTTAGCCCCTACGTATAACCAAGGCAAGCTATTTCCCTAGCAGCAGCCTGTCTATTCAGAGCGTGTCATATTCAGTCAGTCCCATGACGGTCTCATTATGGCTTTCAGTTTTCCATCCTCTCACACATCATTTGCTCCCATTTTACATATTTGAGCAGCAGTAACATATTACTCATACAAAATGATAATGCAAGACCACTACACATAAGGAAATCTGAAAGTTAAGAGCAGTTAAGACACATCAAGCTATGAAATTCCAGTGCTTGCCTTGGTCACACATCCCACAGCTCTGCCGATTTACAGAAAATAGGGACCAATTTCAAGCATGAGTACAGCTTCTAAGAACGTAGCAGGATATAACATTAAAAGCAAACAAAGAATGTCCTACTTATTAAGTATATTAATTTACTTGTCAATTTCTTTTACACAAAAAGACCCCACAACAAGGAAACCGGGTTCTCTAGTGAGTACTTAGAGGAACTAGTAACTTAATATCTAGTCATTGTCACTAAATTAAATAGAAATATCAAGTAGTTCCATCATTTTACAATCCCACTTTCTACTCTTCATTCTCCTGCTTGAAACAGAGAGTATTCCTCTTTCTGATGTTGTTCTGTTGAACAAACAACAAAGAACACGGGACATGAAAAACTAGAGATATGGTTTAGGAACCCTGGCAGTGCAGGGTGAACAGCTGGACTCCATGATCTTAAAGGTCTCTTCCAACCAAAACGATTCTGTGGTTCTGTGAGCAACTGCGTGATTATGTACATGTTTACTTCTTTGTATGCACACTTAGCTATGAATAGTAAATCTGACATGAATCGGGCAGTCAAGTGCACAGAGATGCAAAAGTTGTAAAACTCTCTTAGTTATCCAGCTACAAACAAACATACTGCAAACAACAAGAGTTGCCCAGGTAAAGGCCTTTCACTGGAAAGCTTCGGGCAATTTTACTTCACAAGTCCAAATCCACAACCTCTCCAGCAGGACGATGTATGGAGTCTGGCTGTTATTTTCTTCACAGCAACCTGCATGGTGACGTGCTTCAAATCTTTCGCTAAAACATGCAAGTATTTTGGCTGTTACTGGACAGTGCTTGCAAAACATCAAGGCTTTCTCTCTTTCTCACTCCACCCTGCTGCCCTCTCCCCACAGCCAGCAGGCTGGGGCAGGCAAGAGGCTGGGAGGGGACACAGCCAGGACAGCTGCCTCCTGATGGGAGGGATGTTCCATATCATATGATGTCATGCAAGAGCAAAAAACAGCTCAGGAAAAAGAGAAGGAAGGGGGAACGTTATTGCATTTGTCTTCCCTTGAAGCCATTAAGCATGCTGAGGCCCTCCTTTCCAGAACCTGGCTGAACATGTGCCCACTGACAGGAAGTAGTGATTAATTCTTCTTTTTAGTCTAATTGAGCATGCATTTTTTGTTTTCCCCATTAAACTGCCATTATCTCTATCCATGAGTCTTCTCATCTTCCTTCTACCTTCTCCCTGTCCCATGGGAGAGGGGAGTGAGCAAGTTACTGGGTGCATGTTTAGCAGGGTCAACCCACTAGTCCTTCTCAGTGTCAACGTGGGGCTAAAGATGACAGCTTTGATCTGAGTACATTATAGTTGTTAATTGACAGGCTCCTGTGTCAGTCACTGCGCTTGTTTACTTTACTGCATATTAGAGACCAGCACTTGTTAGTGACTGGAAAAGGCTGTTTAGGTTGCTCTTGCCTTGGGAAAGGATGCAGGATGATGTTTGCTGAAGTGCACTTGGTGGGTAGCATGGAAGAATGGGGAAATCCAGTGTGTATCTCAAGGAGATTTAAACTTGGGGAAACATAATCCATGATTTGAGATGTATGTTACAGAAACAGTACAGCACAAACCACTTAAACCAAAGGATGAGCCTCATGAGGAACCAGGTGAGTGTGGTGGTGAAGCAACTCGTGTATCTTGGCACTCAACAGACCAACATACCACTTTCCCTGCCCTGAGTGACCACCTCCCTGCAGATATGGAGACAAGTTATCAACTGTTCTTATTTGGGGAAGGGGTGTAGGGGGAATGGCTATAGAATAGGGGAATAATATTCATGCATATGTCATGCGACAGTGGATGGCAGTTAATGACAAATCAATTTCTCTTCCAGAGATTATAATGACCATTGCAGAAGGAATGTGCACTATAACCTCAGCTCATAGGGTCATATCATTTTAGCTCCCATTTACATCAGCATCTTAAGCTAAAAAACCAACTGGATCCATATCAGAGCAGCTGAGATGTAGACAAATATTCCCTACTGCTAACTTGTCATTTACTGAGAATAGTGACACACTGAATTATCACAGCAAGTTTCCTAAAGCTTGGTTCTCAAAATTCCATTGTTTTTTTTTTTTACTAAGAAATTCCTTTCATATGTTAACTAATCTCAAACTAAGGCAATTTCAAATGATGCAGAAAACTGAATAATTAAAGATTATAACAACCTTCCAAAGTTGTCATCTTCCCTACCTAGGCCAATAAAAGTGGAAAAAAAAAAAAGAGAAACTATCCCTAACAAATATATTTTGTCCATAACAAACCATGATGGTTTAGATAATTTATACAGGTAGGAACTGAGAACTCCTCCTGATCTTATGAAGCTGCTGTATTCAAGGATGCCTTTGCACAGATCTGCCATTATTCAGTGTCAGAAACAGGTCATATTTTTTTCCAGAACAGAAATAACAGATACTCTTTAAATATTTATATTGCATTATACAACAACACCCGAGAACAGCTTCTCCACAGGAGCTTAGTGTATGAAGAACTGAGAAGCTTCTAAAAAGGAGAGCAAGATGATTACAACTACTAGTATTAAAATAGGGCTCTAAAGAATCCAAAATTCACAGAACAAAAATATGAAACACAAATAAACAAACAAATGAAAACCAAACCCACATGCTGTGGAGTATGCCGCCTCAACCCACAAGCAAGTACCCACAATGCTAACATTGAGAACACAGCTACTCAAATTTTCAGCTAGTTCAGCTGAAAAGCAAAATGTAGCAGCTCAAGGAACAATGCACTGACAAAACTGTAACTTTTCAGTGCCTGAGCATCATCACGGAACAATTTCCATCCCTTATTATACAGACTGACTAGCTTTGCAGATTGTCACACAATTGCTCTAAAGCACAGATATGGCTCACAGCATTCAAACGGCATTCATGAGATGAAGATAACTTGTTAAAGAACAGAGGGTAACTTTGTTGTATCAGAGGAATCTTGTTTAAATATGAAACCCTAAGGTGCGGGGGAGGGGAGCGGAGGTGACAAATAAGATAAAAAATTTTCAAAACATGCAGCTATGGGAGGAAAGGGCATTCAACACTGCTGGGAAAATCACAGTTTGGAGGCAAATCACATTGTTATGCTTATGTTATTTAGGACTTGATCTCTGAAATATGTATGGAACAAACTACATCTGTTTATATGTAGCAATAACAACATTAGGAAGTTGTTCCAGATATTTTACCTGTCAGCTTGAACTCTTTATGCTTTTGAGGTGAAGCAAAACCAACACGTCCACAAGCTCAGAAATATGTAAAACTGTATAAGCCAGTATACTGTTTATGCAGCAGGTCAGCACAAGTGTCAAGGACTAAGAACTTCAAAGATCCCATTTTTAGGTAAGAGAACAGAAAAAGTGTACTACAGAGACTAAGAAAAACAAATCAGATAACTTCACTAACTCTTAACATTCTAGATTAAGATCAAGAGCTACTTAGCACCCCGTATGTTATGTGATCCAAAGCACTGGGTACCAGCAAGTCCAACATCCAAAGTCATCTGATGAATAAGTTTATCTTCTTCCATATCAAAGTACAAAATAAGCACCTTTTACAGATCTAACTGACAGAGTTCACATTAAATGTTCCTTCTGCTTTTGCTAGCGACTTTAATGGTAGAGAGTTTTTTCAGTCATATAAAGCTCTTACTTTAAAAAATAATTAAACAAACTATTTAAAGCTGTCTCTCCTTATAAAGTTTAATTATTTTACTTCCTGCTGTGATGTTTCTTGCCGGACTTGTTTTAACTTTAAGAACACAGTATTTTAGTTGTATTGAATTATATTTTGAACTGCAAACCAAGTGACTGAGCTGTGAAGAAGTCATATTCACGAAAAATTTGAACACCATCTCCTCTACCAAAATTGCAGTTAACAGGTGTATGAAAGTGTGAGAACTTGAAGTCTTGAAAGACTGAAGCAAGTGAATATTTCTGAGAAATAGCTCATGGGCAATCAGTTCTTCTGTACAAGACTAGCAGTTCAAGTGAGTTTTCAACTTCCCAGCCGTGTTCCCACTCTTCTTGTGCTTTCAAAAACCCAAACTTTGGTCCAGGTACATTTCTTTTGCTTGCCTCTCTCACTGCGGGAGTACATTTTTTGTTTTATAAAATCAAGATTTCAGAGAAAATCTACTCTCCGTTGTTTACAGACTTACACGTAGGCTGACAAACACCCACTGCCCAAGGGTGCTATTGTGGACTTACACCGATGTGTTTTACATGGCGGGACTGGAGCGGAGCTGGAAAAAACTCGATTCGAGCTCCG